>NW_021703779.1:45076931-45161109 GCF_005190385.1 Monodon monoceros
TCTTCTTCTTCTTCTTCTTCTTCTTCTTCTTCTTCTTCTTCTTCTTCCTCTTTTCCCTCTTCCTCTCCTTCTCCTTCTCCTTCTCCTTCTTCTGTTAACTTTTTTGTATAGTATGAGGTAGGGGTCCAAATTCATTATTTTGTATGTGGCTATTCAGTTGCTGAGGACCACTGAAAATACTACTCTGTCACTATGAATTCTTGTCACTCTTGGTCTATGGTTGATGAAAATCAATAGACTAATTGCAAGGGTTAATTTCTGGACTTTCCACTTCATTCCATTTATCTATATGTCTATTTTTATGCCAATACCACAATGTCTTGACTGCTCTAGGTTTGTAGAAAATTTTAAGACCAGGGATTCTGTGTCCTTCGATTTTGACCTTATTTTAAAGACTGTTTTAGCCATTGTGAGCCCCATGAATTTCCATATGAATTTTAGGGCTACCTTGTCAATTTCTGCAAAAATAATCTATGTAGGATTTGATAAGGGATTCCACTGAATCTGTAGATCAACTTGGAGAGTATTGCCATCTGAACAGTACTAAGTTTTCTGATTCATGAACTTGGGATTTCTTTCCATTTATTTAGGTCTTCTTGAATTACTTTTAATAATGTTTTGTAGCCTAAGAGTATAATTTTTAAGCTTCTTTTATTAAATTTATTCCTAATTATGTTTTCTGATTCTATGGTAAGTGGAATTATTTCCTTGATTTCATTTTTGGATTGTTCAATGTTAATGTATAAAAATATAACTGAGTTTCGTATATTGATCTTGTACTTTACAAACATGCTAAACCCATTTATTAGTTCTAATAGGTTTTCTTTTGGAGATTCTTAGGATTTTCTATAAACGAGATCACGTCTTCTACAAAGAGAGATAGTTTACTTCTTTTCAATCAAGATTTCTTTTTTTTAAATCTTGTTGCATAACTGCCCTCTCTAGAATCTCTAGTACAATGCTCTAGTACAATGTTGAATAGAAGTGGTGAAAGTGTATATCCTTGCCTTATCATTTATCTTACAGAGAAAGCATTCAATCTTTAATTATTAAATATGATAATAGCTGTGCATTTTTCATAGAAGACCTTTATAAGGTTGAGGAAGTTCCACTCTATTTCTAACTTGGCTTTATTTTTTTAATCATGAAGGGGTATTGGATTTTGTCAAATGCTCTTTCTGTGTCTGTTCAGATGATTTGTGGTTTTTGTCCTTTATTCTATTGATATGGTGACTTACTTTAATAGATTTTCAGATTTTATACTAACTTTGCATTTATAGGATATATTCTACTTAGTCATAATATGATCCCTTGTATATGCTGGTAGGTTTGGTTTGGTAGTATTTTTTTGAGGACTTTTGCATAGAGGTCTGTAGTTTTGTTTTCTTGTCATGCCTTTGCCTGCTTTTGTTAATAGGAAAATACTGGCCTTGTAGAATTTGGGAAATATTTCTTTTCTTCTATTTTCTGTAACAATTTGTAAAGAATTGGTATTGATTTTAATTAATCATTTAAAAGTTTGGTAGAATTTATCAGTGTGTCTGGACCTGGACTTTTCTTGTAGGAAGTTTTATAAATTACAAATTCAATCTCTATAGTTGTTATAGGTGTATTTTGATTCTCCACTTCTTGAGTTAGTTTCAGTAGTTAGATGAAATGGACAAATTCCTAGAAAGAATCAAAGTATTCTAATTTATTGGGAACAGTTGCTCATAGCATTCTCTTATATTCTTTCTTGTTTCTTTAATGCCAGTAGTAACACTCACTCTCTCATTCCACATTTTAGTAATTTGAGTCTTCTGCCTTTTTTCTCTTGGTCATTCTAGATAAAGAGTTATGAATTTTGTTGCTCTTTTCAGAGAATTGATTTTTTTGTTTTGTTGATTTTCAATTTGTTGTTTTATGGCCTAGTATATTGTCTAACCTGGAGAACGTTCCACGTGTACTGGACAAGAATATGTAGTCTGCCTATTTTAGGTGGAGCATCCTATAGATGTCTGTTAAGTCTAGTTTCTTTATAGTGCTGTTCAGGTCTTCTAGTTCCTTGTTGATCTTCTGCTTTATTGTTCTAAACATTTCTGAAAATAGTCTGTGAAAGTTTCCAACTATTATTGTTGAATTCTCCATAACTCTCTTCAATTCTGCAACTTTCTGCTTCTTTCATTTGAAGTTCTGTTTTGGGATTATATATATTTACAAATTTAATATCTTACAGGCAGATATACTCTTTTATCCTTATAAAGTTTTTCCTTTATTTATAATAAACATTTTTGTTTTAAAGTCTATTTTTTCTAATATTATTGTAGCCACTCCAGCTTTTATACCTAATAGTGAAAAGCTGAATGCTTTCCCCTTAATTTCTGGAACAAGACAAAGAAACTATTCTTACCTCTTCTATTCAACATTGTATTGGAAGTCCTAAACAGTGCAATTAAGCACGAAAAATAAATAAAATTTACACTAATTGGAAAGGGGGGAAAAAGTTTCCTATTTGCAGACATAATTGTCTAGAAAAAAATTCGTAAGCAATCTAGTGGGAGGGAGACGCAAGAGGGAAGAGATATGGGGACATATGTATATGTGTAACTGATTCACTTTGTTATAAAGCAGAAACTAACACACCATTGTAAAGCAATTATACTCCAATAAAGATGTTTTCTTAAAAAAAAAAACCTAGAAGTATCAAGTGAGTTTAACAAAAACTCAGGATATCAGTCAACACACAAAATCAATCATATATCTAAATACTAGTAATGAAATTTTTAAAAATTATACTAACTCCAACATTTAAACAAAATAGAAGAAACAATACAATTTATGATAGCTCAAAAAGGGAAGCAATTAGGTGTGAATTTAACAACAACAACAACGAAACAAACAGGATCTGCATATTGAAAACTGTAGGACACTGATTAAAGGAAACTACGAAGATCTAAAGAAATGGAGACAGATCTAGTGCTCATGGATTTGTAGACTCCTCTTTATAAGAGAAAAGGGAACACTCTTGCACTGTTGGTGGGAATGTAAATTGATACAGCCACTATGGAGAACAGTACGGAGGTTCCTTAAAAAACTACAAATAGAACTACCATACGACCCAGCAATCCCACTACTGGGCATATACCCTGAGAAAACCATAATTCAAAAAGAGTCATGTACCAAAATGTTCATTGCAGCTCTATTTACAATAGCCAGGATATGGAAGCAACCTAAGTGTTCTTCAACAGATGAATGGATAAAGAAGATGTGGCACATATATACAATGGAATATTACTCAGCCATAAAACAGAATGAAAGTGAGTTATTTGTAGTGAGGAGGATGGACCTAGAGTCTGTCATACAGAGTGAAGTAAGTCAGAAAGAGAAAAACAAATACCATATGCTAACACATATATATGGAATCTAAGAAAAAAACAAAAAAGGTCATGAAGAACCTAGGGGTAAGACGGGAATAAAGACACAGACCTACTAGAGCATGGACTTGAGGATATGGGGAGGGGCAAGGGTAAGCTGTGACAAAGTGAGAGAGTGGCATGGACATATATACACTACCAAATGTAAAATAGATAGCTAGTGGGAAGTAGCCGCATAGCACAGGGAGATCAGCTAGGTGGTTTGTTACTACCTAGAGGGGTGGGATATGGAGGGTGGGAGGGAGGGAGACGCAAGAGCGAAGAGCTATGGGAACATATGTATATGTATAACTGATTCACTTTGTTATAAAGCAGAAACTAACACACCATTTTAAAGCAATTATACTCCAATAAAGATGTTAAAAAAAGATGACAATTATCTCAAGTTAATCTATAGATTTAACACAATTTCAATCAAATCACAACAGGATTTTTGGTTGTTATAGGAAACCTGATTCCTTAATTTATAGGGAAAGTCAAAGGAATTAGAATCACCAAACCAACTTTGAAAAAGAAGAATATATTTGGAGGAATCACACACTACTTGAGATTAAGATTTACTTTAAAACTACAGTTATCGGGATAGCATGGTATTGGTGAAGGGGTAACACATAGATCAGTGGAAAAGAATAGAGCATTCAGAAATAGACCAATACAAATATGGTGAATTGATTTTTTTAACAAAGGTACAGATTCAATGGAGAAATAATTGTCCTTTTAACAAATTGTGTGCATACTAAAATCACAAAGAGATTCTACTACATATCTATTAGAAGGCTAACATAAAAGTAGTGTAAAGAATACCAAGTGCTGGCAAGGATGTAGAGCAACTATAATTCTCACACATTGATGGTGGGAACACAAAATGGTATAGTCAGTTTGGAAAACATTTTTGCAGTTTCTTATAAAGTTAAACATCTACACATCATAACCATTTATGAGCAGTCCTGTTTCTAGGCATTTCTTTTGAGAAATTAAAATTGATGTTCACACAGAAGACTGCATATGAATGCTATAGCTGCTTAATTCATCATCTTCAAAAGTGGAAACCACCCAAATGTTTTTCAACTGGTGAATTGATAAACAATTTGCAACACATCCATATGATGAAATACACTTCATAAATAAAGACTAATGAATGGTTGATATATGCATCAACTTGGATGAATCTCAAAGGTGTTATCCTAGGTAAAAGAAGCCTGGCTCAAAAGGTTACATATTCTATGCTTCCATTTATGTGACATTTTAGAAAAGAAGAAACTAGATTGAAAGTGAACATTAGGGATAGGGAAGACTGTGTGACTAAAACAGGATATCGTAGGGACTTTTGGGGGTTATGGGATCTGAACCATCTCTCAACCAAGATAATTATTAATAAATTTCCTTGGGCTATGCAATCCTCCTCTGCCTCTCATCAACTACCCTATCCATCAATCCATGTCTTTCTGTTCATATAGGCATGTGTTTCCTTTTTAAAATTTTATTGAAATTTTTTATCCTATTCCATTTAATCCCTCTACAGGTTTAAATGTATGCATTTTTCCTTATTCTACTTTTTACTCTCACTGTGAATCTGTTATTTTAGCGGTAACTTTTGAATATTTCTTATAATTATTTAACTTAACAATGTCTGAACTTTAAAAATATATTAACCTCTCTCCCAAACAAATGAATTCTGATGTCCATCTCCTCCTGAGTTGTATGATATTTTTGTTCAGAATCTTTGAATCACCATTTTTTCAACCCCAGCAATCAGTATGATTATTATGTTTTTATACACACCATGTTTTTTTAGATTGACATACATGTTTATCATTTTATTTGCTCTTAATTCCTTAGCTTTTCAGACTGTCCTTCTGGTATCATTTTCCATAGCCTGTAGTGCAGTAATTTTCAATCTTCTCTGTGCATCAGAAGGGAGCTTTAAAGGAGGTTTAAAAATATATGTAAATGCCTGACCTCACTCCTAAGCTTTAGATTAATTTTGGCTGGGATGGGGATCAGGCATTGGTATTTAAAAAAAGAAGAAAGACAAAAGCTCTCTTAGTGATTCTAATGGGCCCCCAGAGTTGAGAACTACTGTTTTATAAGGTCCATATTTATGTTATTTTGTTTATTGCTTGTCTTCCTAACTAAGATGTAAGTTACAAAAGTGCAGGGATTTTTTTCACTCTTTTATTTATGCATGTATCTCTACTGCCTTGAACACTGACAATTACACAGAAGTTGACCAACAAATGTTTGTTGAGTGAATGAAAGAAAGTGCTAAGAATACTAAACATGGCAGAGAAGGGGAGCAGTTGTCTGGTTTTGGTTAAGGAGTGAAACGAAACATCAGCAAGGTTTCATGAGAGATAAAATGTGAGCTGACCTTTGAAAGATGAATATGAGTTAGCGGAGTGTGAATGCACAGAGATTTGAGATCTTGGTGCACTTTCCAAATTATAAACAGTTGTGTAAGACTTGGATTTAGGGTGGGAGAGGTTGAGTGATGAGAGATGGGATGAGAGAAAGAGACAGAGTTAGACAACCAAGACTTTTGTATACCATAGTTGGCATTTGGGGAGTAATATAGAAGGTCTGAACTAAGATAGTGATCCTGGTTACTGAGAGAAGTGAATAAAGTTTATAAATGTTCAGTGAGCTCTTCTATAATGGCAGCCCTCTTCCCGTCCCCCACATAGTGTAACCCCCATAGTACATTGCTATCCCATTTACCTGGTTTATTTCTATGTGGCGCTTGTCACCACTTAACATGTGTTTTCTTAAATATTTTATTAGCCATGAAACAAGAATGTAAGTTCTGTGAGGGCAGAAATTTTTGTCCATTTTGGTCATGGTTCTATCCTCAGGGCCTGGTGCATATTAATCTGCTCAATAAATATTTGTGGCATGAAATAATCAAAATTTTGATTGTGGAGGGCATCAAGGAAAATGCTCAGGTTTCACTGCCTCTGGATTTCTGATAATCCACTGACTATTTTTTTCCAGCTCAGTTCCAAATACAATTAATTCTTAATAGCGTAAACCCCTCATTTTCTGTATTTGGTCATTGATTACCACAATAGCCTCTAAACCAACCTCTCTGCCTCCAGGTTGCACTGGTACAACCCATTTTCTATATTTTGATTTAAAACATTACTAGATGCTTTTTGTTGTTGTTGCTGAGGCAAGAGATAGAGACTTTATGTGGAAAGCCAGCAGATGGAGAAGATGGCAGACTAGAGTCCCCAGAAAACCATCTTGACGAGATGCTTTCTTGCTTAAAATTCATTTTTGGCTTTCTGTTTTCTTCATAATAAGCTCAAACTCCGTAACATGGCATGCAAGGTCCTTCTTTGTCTGGCCTCTTCTTACATCCAGGCTTCATCTCTCATCACCGCTTCTTTCACACCACACTTCAAATCCACTGTCATTCTTCCTTTTCATTCATCCATTCAATCACTTATTGAACATTAAACCAGCCTTTATTGAGCACCTTCTAGGAGATAAGGTCTATTTTAGGTTTTTAGTATTCGCCAGTCAATTGGATAGCCATAGTTGCAACACTGTCTTCTCTTTACCGATTATTATTGTCACATTATAGTGCTGCTAGTTGTTTATGTGTTCATTTCCCCCACTGGTTGGAGGGTCTTGAAATCCAGGACTATGTCTTATTCTTCTTTATATGGACAATATCAGAAGCAGAACCTTACACTGAGTGGTTGTTCAAAATCTGTTGGGTGAATGACAAAATATGAGTCAAATGTTGAAATGAACTATACAAATACTAGCAAAAGTAAGGACCTTGTGTCAGTCCCCGTCATTGCCTTGACCACATTTTGGTCGTTTACTCATTCTACAAACATTTATAATCACCAATTTTATGCTATACTCTTATGTGTTTAAATGTCGCCTTTAGCCCCTCCCTATGTTGTGGGGTTCTAGTGCGATGCCTCTGGGTATAGAATAGTGTTTGGTACATTTGTGGATTTATTGAAAATAACCACAAAAGAGAAGGCCTGGGGTACAGATTTTGGGCCCAGAAGAGCTTTCTGGAGGTAATGACAATAATTAACTCAATATTGAACTTTTAACCAGAGTAAGGATTATTCTTATTATTGAAACTTTTTGTCAAATTATCATTGTCTTCATTTTCGGGGTGAGTATACAAGTATACAAGAACGCTTTCTAAATGAGTTCACTTTTATTTATTTGGAAATTTGAGTATGGCACGTAACTCTCTGGATACCATTCCAAGACAAAAATGATTCAGATTAAGAAGTTTTAAAAATCTTGAAATCGAAGTATGCCACTAATAAACATGAATTTATTATTATTTTTTTAATGTCAGGAAGCAGTAAATCAGTATCGTAAATACGTAACTGTAGACATCCGAGAGTTAAGGGACTAAAGGTAAGGGAGGTATTTGAAAGTCTGAATCAGGAAGGCGAGGTGACAAATTGGATGCGTAGAGTTTGGCGGAGATGCTGTAATTCCTGGGATGACTAGGGCTAGGATTTGTAAAAAGTTACTGATTCCCTCTTCCAGACATCTTACGTCACTATCCGGGTTCCCATCTGGTGAGAGAGCCACTGAGATACAGTATTTCAAGAGCTTGCTAGAGAGGCACAGGAAGTTGTCTGGAGTGAAGGCGGGGGGAGGGTGTGGCGGCCCGGGCTAAAGCTTCCTCCAAACAAAAGAAAATAGCACTTCCGGTCACGCCATCGTCGCGTCGCGGCGTTCTTCATCAAGGTGAGTGTAAAGAAAGGGACTGGTAATTTTCACAAGTGAGTCCGCAGACACCTCAGGGACGGTTTCCTCCTTGCTTCAACACGAGGTGGAAAGAATTCATCCCCAGGGTACACTGAGGGATGTTTCTGACGCTTGTGGTTCCGATCGCTCACTCTCTCCTCTCTCTTACGCCTCAGGAGATGGCTGGCCGTCATCCCCTTCCGCCTTCTGACTCTCGTGGTCCTTTTATCCCTGATTATTCTTCACTTCTCCTCTTTATCCCGAATCCTCTAACCAGTCTTTCTGAGTTTGGGTCATTCCCTCTACCACCGATTTCTTTCCTACCTCTTACTCCCACCTTCCAACCCGCTCCCCTCTTAGCCTCAGAACTTTTGCTACCTCCTTCCCCCACTCTGAACCTACATTCTTCCTTC
Organism: Monodon monoceros; assembly: GCF_005190385.1. NCBI lineage: Eukaryota > Metazoa > Chordata > Mammalia > Artiodactyla > Monodontidae > Monodon > Monodon monoceros. The sequence goes on from NW_021703779.1 coordinate 45,085,492, forward strand.
TTTTTTCTTTTGACCCCAGTATTTTACTCCCCCTGAAGACTTCTGATCTCTTCGGTCCCACTCCTGCAGAGGCCGGTGAATTATATACTTTCTGAAATTAGATGTGACTTCAATTTCAAGGGCAAGGCTGGCTTTTGTTCTTTTTAAAAATAAGAAAAGGAGCAGAAATTTTAGAGCTCTCAGAGACATAGGAACTTGTTCAAATTATGTCCTTTTATGTATTTATTTTTTACCCAAAACGAAATCACATATCAGGTATTGCACTGGTTTCAGCCCTCCACTCATGACACTTAAAAAAATTTTGGTATACAATTGAATCCCCAAATTTTTAGAGTGGCAAACATAGTGGATTTTGCCTATAATTTGGTGTCAGCTTTAGAGGCTGGAAGCTTTCCCATCCCCTTTAGAATTTCTCACAGAGCAGAAATGGTTGACAGATATGACATCCAATCACAAATTTATCGTTTCATATGAGTTCGGTTTATTATGTAAATCTTTTTCTGGTGTCCAGTAGCAACATTGAAGAGCAAGTTGGCAGAATTTTCAGGCAAAGATTTTTTTCTAGGAGCTTCGCATGTATTATCTATTTGGTGCAATATGAACTTTGTCTTTTTTTTTCATTTGTTGCAATGTGAAATGTATTTTTCTGCTCCATTTATCATGTGTAATTTGTCTTGCGAGAATATTCATTAATTATCACAATTTATTATTTCAGTTCTTTACCCAAGGGAGAGGAAATGATCATTAAATTTATAATGAGTGTCAGGGATTTTTCAGGGTCTAAAGAGGAGTTTAACCAGAGATCTCTTTGAACAAGCAACTTATTCCCTCTTCCTCCTGTAGCTAATGTGTTAGGCTTGCCAAAATAAGAGATGATTCTTTTTTCTAGGCCAGGTATAATTTTCAGTTCTTTAATGAGGAGACTGAGGTTTCATGACACCAAAACACTTAGGAACTTTTTCAAAGGGTATTGCTGATGTCTATTTATTATCTATTCAAATCATAATTTAACAGCACTTAAATATCACACTGGCTTTAACCCACTGGGTGTGCATCCATCCATCCATTCATTCAAGAGTTTTTTTATTGAATAGCTTTTATACGCCAGACAGTGTTTTAAGCACTGAGGATACAACAGTGGAAAATAAAAACAAGAACAAAGTCCTTTAAACTACTCGAGAGACAATAAGTGAATATATAAGAAATATATAATAGATTGTACTATGTTAGATAGGATGGTCAGGAAGGCCTCCCTGGTATCGTGACATATGAGCAGAAACCTAAAGGAAGAGAGAGCACAAACTATACAGTTACTAGTGGAAAAATAGGGTATATCTATGACAGTGTCTCTGCATTTGTTGGTCACTCTGCTTCCAACATTCCCTCTCCTCCCTTCTGCTTGTGGTCACTTTACTGCATAGCATTAATGAACCACTCTGCATACTCAGATGATCTAATCTGTCCGTGTAAATTCCCCATATTCTCTTCTGCTTGGCTAGCTTCTTGCTACCATTTAAGTGAATTGTCAGTTACCAGCCCCTCTAGGAAGACGTATCTCTGTCTCTATCCTCACCTCTTCCTCAGTCTGTTTATTTGTGGTGCATTGTGTGCTGTCCTACAGCATACTTGCTTTCCTCTCTCACTGCTCTTATCACTGCATGTTCATAATATGTTGCCCATAAATGTTTGGTATGGTAAATTGAAATGAATTTAGTGGCTCCCTAATCAATGTTCAAAACCACTCTCTAAAGTCAGTATCATCATTGTCATTTTCCTGATGATAAAACCAAGACTCAGGTGGATAGTAACTTGGTAGTGGAGTTAATGGAGTTAAAGTGTGTCAGACACTTAGTCCTGGCCTGGTCCTCTCTTTCTCTGTCTCTTTTCATTAATGAGAAATAGAAAATACACAGAATATTTTATTTTATTAGAAATAGTCTGGGTATAAAAATTTCATTTTGTAAGTTTCCTTTCACAAGTCAGATTATATCAGGTGCTTGATTTACTTCCTAGTTATAAATATTAAGAACTGAGAGGTGTGATTACTCTTTTTACTTGAATATTTTTTAATAAAATATTTAAACAAGCATAAGTTGAAAGAAGAGTACAATTAATACTTTTATACTCTGAACCTAGATTCAACAGTTGTTAACTTTTGCCATATTAGCTCACTTATTCACTGACTTGCTCACTATTCATCCATCCAATTTTTAAAAATTGAAGTATACTGTTTTATCTATTTTTTGATCTATTTTGGCTGAACCATTTGAGATTTGTAGGCATTATTTTTAAGTAAACTTAAATACATGCAGAAAGGTGCACATATAAGTGTACAGCTCAAAGCATTTTCACCCCTGTGTAACCTACCATATGATCTATCAATTCCACTCCTGGGTATATATCCAGAAAAAATGAAAACACTAGTTCGAAAAGATGCATGCACCCCAGTGTCCATAGCACCACTAATTACAATAGCCAGGATATGGAAGCAACTCAAGTATCCATCAACAGATGAATGGATAAAGATGTGGTGTATATATACAATGGAATATTACTCAGCCATAAAAAAGAATGAAATCCTGCCATTTGCAGCAATGTGTATGGACCTGGAGAATATTATGCTTAGTGAAATAAGTGAGACAGAAAGACGAATACATTATGGTATCACTTATATGTGGAATCTAAAAAATAATACAAATGAATGTATATAGCCAAACAGAAACAGACTTAGAGATATAGAAAACAAACTAGTGGTTACCAGAAGGGAGAGGGGCAAATTACAGGTATGGGATTAACAGATACAAACTACTATGTATAAAATAGATAAGCAAGGAGGATATGTTGTATAGCACAGGGAATTATAGCCATAATCTTGTAATAATTTTAATGCAGTATAATCTATAAAAATATTGTCACTGTGCTGTACACCTGAAACTAATATAATATTGTAAGTCAACTATACTTCAGTAAAAAAAAAATAGAAAATGATCAGTATTTGAAATCCCTTGAATGTATTCCCTACCAGTCACAAACTAAACTCCAAATTAATCACATCTTGGCTTCTATCACTGTATAATAATTTTGCCTGTTTTTGGACTCTATAAAAATATAATAGTATAGTATGTATTTTTTGGTGTTTGACTTACTTGGCTTAAGATTTTGCTTTTGAGATTGATCCAAGTTATTGGACGTAGTAGTAATTCCGTCATTCTTATTGCGTGTATTCCATTGTGTGAATATACCACAACTGATGGGCATTTTGGTTTTTTACATCTTTGGCCTGCAAATAGTACTGTAAACATTCTAGAACATGTCTTTTGGTGATTATATGCACAGCTTTCTGTTGAGCATACACCTAATAGTAGAATTGATGAATCACAGGTTATGGATAAGATTAGCTTTAGTAGATACTGCCAATTGGTTTTCCAAATTGGTTGTACTAAAAAACTCCTAATAGAAAATTTTAAGAGTTCCATTTGCTCTAGAATATTGCCAACACTTGTCATTGTGTTGTCTTTCTAAGGAAAAAAAAAGTAGCCATTCTAGTGGTTATTAATGGTACCTCATTGTGGTTTTAATTTGCATATCTCTGGTGATAAATGTGTGTCTTTTCATGTTTGTTGGCCTGGGTATCTTTTTTTTGAGGTGCCTGTTCAAGTCTTTTGACCACTTTTTCTCTTTGACTATCCTTTTCTTATTGATTTGTAGGAGATCTTTCTATATTAAGGATGTGAATACTTGTTAGATCTATTTATTTGCAAATCTCAGTTGCTTGCATTTTCAGTCTCTTAATGGTGTCTTTTGATGAACTGAATACAGGCACACCTTGGTTTGGTTCTAGACCATTGCAATAAAGTGAATATCACAATAAAGCAAGTCTTATGAAATTTTTGGTTCCCAAGTACATATAAAAGTTAATTTTACACTATGCTGTAGTATAGTAAGTGTGCAATAGCATTGTCTAAAAAACAATGTACATACCTTAATTAAAAGATACTTTATTACTAAAAAAAGTTAACCATCATCTGACAACATAGGGTTGCCACAAACCTTTAATTTGTAAAAAATGCAATATCTGTGAAGTGCACTAAAACAAGATATGCCTGTATCTCAATTTTAATATTGTTCAATTTATAATTTTTCCCCTTCATGAGTAGTGCTTGTTTGTCCTGGTTAAGAAATCTTTGCCTTTCCCAAGGTCATAAAGATAGTTTTCTATGTGGTATTACTGTTTAATCTCATTTATATTTCCAATTCATTTGATATTCATTTTATTGTATGTTGCCAGTATGAGTTATGGATATAGGTAAAGGCCCACTGTTTTGTTGTTATTGTTGAAACAGACATACAGTCAATCCAATACCACTTATTGAAAAGATCATCCTTTCCCTCCTATAGTGTCATCATCTTTTTCATAAATCAAAGGTTAGGTTATATATGACTGTTTGTTTCTGGATTCTGTTCATTTTGGTTTCTCTATTCTTATATGAGTACCACTGTTATAATTAATGTAACTTTATAATGTATCTTATTTATGGTCAGTAAGTCCTACAATTTAGCTCTTTTTCTTCAATAATGCTTTGGTTATTCTTTTCTTTTTTTATCGGTATGCGGGCCTCTCACTGTTGTGGCCTCTCCCGTTGCAGAGCACAGGCTCCGGACGCGCAGGCTCAGCGGCCATGGCTCACGGGCCTAGCCGCCTCGCGGCATGTGGGATCTTCCCGGGCTGGGGCACGAACCCGTGTCCCCTGCATCGGCAGACGGACTCTCAACCACTGCACCACCAGGGAAGCCCTATTCTTGGCCTTTTGAATTCCAGTATACATTGCTGAATCAGCTTGTCAGTTTTCACAAAAATCTTTCTTGGCATTATGATTGAGATACCATTTTAACAGATCAGTTTGAAGAGCACATATGGCACTTTCCCCATAAATATCTCAGTGTTCATCTCCTAATAATAGGAACATTTTGTAAATAATTTAATTGCCATTATCTCACTAAGAAAAATTAACAATAATTCCCTAATATCATCTAATACCTACCTACTCCATTTTCAAATTAATTTTTTTCCCCACAACTATTTTATACTTGGTATTTAAAACCATCAACCAACATAATGTGTTTTTTTTTAACATCTTTATTGGAGTATAATTGCTTTGCAATGTTGTGTGTGTTTCTGCTGTATAACAAAGTGAATCAGCTATGTGTATACATATATCCACATATCCGTTCCCGCTTGAATCTCCCACCTTCCCTATCCCACCACACTAGGCGGTCACAAAACAGCGAGCTGATCTCCCTGTGCTAGGCAGCTGCTTCCCACTATCTATCTATTTTACATTTGGTAGTGTATATATGTCATTGCTGCTCTCTCACTTTGTCCCAGCTTACCCTTCCCCCTCCCCATGTCATCAAGTCCGTTCTGTACTTCTGCGTCTTTATTCCTGTCCTGCCCCTAGGTTCATGAGAACCATTTTTTTTTTTTAGATTCCGTATACATGTGTTAGCATATGGTATTTGTTTTTTCTTTCTGACTTACTTCACTCTATGACAGACTCTACATCCATCCACCTCACTACAAATAACTCAATTTCGTTTTTTATGGCTGAGTAATATTCCACTGTATATATGTGCCACATCTTCTTTATCCATTCACATGTCAATGGACACTTAGGTTGCTTCCATGTCCTGGCTATTGTAAATAGAGCTGCAATGAACATTGTGGTACATGACTCTTTTTGAATTATGGTTCTCTTAGGGTACATGCCCAGTAGTGGGATTGCTGGGTCATATGGTAGTTCTAGTTTTAGTTTCTTAAGGAACCTCCATACTGTTCTCCATAGTGGCTGTATCAATTTACATTCCCACCAACAGTGCAAGAGGGTTCTCTTTTCTCCACACCCTCTCCAGCATTTATTGTTTGTAGGTTTTTTGATGATGGCCATTCTGACTGGTGTGAGGTGATACCTCATTGGAGTTTTGATTTGCATTTCTCTAATGATTAGTGATGTTGAGCATCCTTTCATGTGTTTGTTGGCAATCTGTATATCTTCTTTGGAGAAATGTCTATTTAGGTTTTCCACCCATTTTTGGATTGGTTTGTTTGTTTTTTTGATATTGAGCTGCATGAGCTGCTTATATATTTTGGAGATTAATCCTTTGTCAGTTGCTTCATTTGCAAACATTTGCTCCCATTCTGAGGGTTGTCTTTTCTTCTTGTTTATGGTTTCCTTTGCTGTGCAAAAGCTTTGAAGTTTCATTAGGTCCCATTTGTTTATTTTTGTTTTTATTTCCATTTCTCTAGGAGGTGGGTCAGAAAGGATCTTGCTGTGATTTATGTCACAGAGTGTTCTGCCTGTGTTTTCCTCTAAGAGTTTGATAGTGTCTGGCCTTACATTTAGGTCTTTAATCCATTTTGAGTTTATTTTTGTATATGGTGTTAGGGAGTATTCTAATTTCATTCTTTCACATGTAGCTGTTCAGTTTTCCCAGCACCACTTACTGAAGAGGTTGTCTTTTCTCCATGGTTTATTCTTGCCTCCTTTATCAAAAATGAGGTGACCATATGTGCGTGGGTTTATCTCTGGGCTTTCTATCCTGTTCCATTGATCTATATTTCTGTTTTTGTGCCAGTACCATACTGTCTTGATTACTGTAGCTTTGTAGTGTACTCTGAAGTCAGGGAGCCGACTTCTCCAGCTCCGTTTTTCTTTCTCAAGCTTGCTTTGGCTATTTGGGGTCTTTTGTGTTTCCATACTAATCGTGAAATTTTTTGTTCTAGTTCTGTGAAAAATGCCGTTGGTAGTTTGATAGGGATTGCATTGATTCTATAGATTGCTTTGGGTAGTATAATCGGTTTCACAGTGTTGATTCTTCCAATCCAAAAACATGGTATAGCTCTCCCATCTGTTTGTATCGTCTTTAATTTCTTTCACCAGTGTCTTATAGTTTTCTGCATAGAGGTCTTTTGTCTCCTTAGGTAGGTTTATTCCTAGGTTTTTTATTCTTTTTGTTGCAGTGGAAAATGGGAGTGTTTCCTTAATTTCTCTTTCAGATTTTTCGTCATTAGTGTATAGGAATGCAAGAGTTTCTGTGCATTAGTTTTGTATCCTGCTGCTTTACCAAATTCACCTCTAGCAGTTTTTTGGTAGCATCTTTAGGATTCTCTATGTATAGTATCATGTCATCTGCAAAGAGTGACAGCTTTACTTCTTCTTTTCTGATTTGGGTTCCTTTTATTTCTTTTTCTTCTCTGATTGCTGTGGCTAAAAGTTCCAAAACTATGTTGGATAATAGTAGTGAGTGTGTACAACCCTGTCTTGTTTCTGATCTTTGAGGAAATGGTTTCAATTTTTCACCATTGAGAACGTTGCTGGCTGTGGGTTTGTAATATATGGACTTTATTATGTTGAGGTAAGTTCCCTTTATGCCTACTTTCTGAGGGCTTTTTATAATAAATGGGTGTTGAATTTTCTCAAAAGCTTTTTTTTCATCTATTAAGATGATCATATGGTTCTTCTCCTTCAGTTGGTTAATATGGTGTATCACATTGATTGATTTGTGTATATTGAAGAATCCTTGCATTCCTGGGATAAACCCCAGTTGATTATGGTGTGTGATTCTTTTAATGTGCTGTTGGATTCTGTTTGCTAGTATTTTGTTGAGGATTTTTGCATCTATGTTCATTAGTAATATTGGCCTGTAGTTTTTGTTTTTTGTGACATCTTTGTTTGGTTTGGGAGTGTTCCTCCCTCTGCTATGTTTTGGAGGAATTATAGGTGTTAGCTCTTCTCTAAATGTGTGATAGAATTCGCCTGTGAAGTCCTCTGGTCCTGGGCTTTTGTTTGTTGGAAGATGTTTAATCACAGTCTCAATTTCAGTGCTTGTGATTGGTCTGTTCATATTTTCTACTTCTTCCTGGTTCAGTCTCAGAAAGTTGTGCTTTTCTAAGAATTTGTCCATATCTTCCAGGTTGTCCATTTTATTGGCATATAGTTGCTTGTAGTAATCTTCATGATCCTTTGTATTTCTGCAGTGTCAATGTTGCTTCTCCATTTTCATTTCTAATTCTATTGATTTGAGTCTTCTGCCTTTTTTTCTTGATGAGTCTGGCCAATGGTTTATCAATTTTGTTTATCTTCTTAAAGAACCAGCTTTTAGTTTTATTGATCTTTGCTATCATTTTCTTCATTTCTTTTTCATTTATGTCTGATCTGATCTTTATGATTTCTTTCTGCTAACTTTGGGGGTTTTTTTGTTCTTCTTTCTCTAATTACTTTAGGTGTAAGGTTAGGTTGTTTATTTCAGATGTTTCTTGAGGTTGGATTTTATTGGTATAAACTTCCCTCTTAGAACTGCTTTTGCTGCATCCCATAGGTTTTGGGTCATCGCGTTTTCATTGTCACTTGTTTCTAGGTATTTTTTGATTTCTTCTTTGATGTCTTCAGTGATCTCTTGGTTATTTAGTAGTGTATTGTTTAGCCTACATGTGTTTGTAATTTTTACAGATTCTTTCCTGTAATTGGTATCTAGTCTCATAGCGTTGTGGTCAGAAAAGATACTTGATATGATTTCAATTTTCTTAAATTTACCAAGGCTTGATTTGTGACCCAATATATGATCTATCCTGGAGAATGTTCCATGAGCACTTGAGAAGAATGTGTATTCTGTTGTTTTTGGGTTGAATGTCCTATAAATATCAAATAAATCCATCTTGTTTCTTGTGTCATTTAAAGCTTGTGTTTCCTTATTTATTTTCATTTTGGATGATCTGTCCATTGGTGAAAGTGGGGTGTTAAATCCCCTACTATTACTGTGTTACTGTCGATTTCCCCGTTCATGGTTGTTAGCATTTGCCTTATGTATTGAGGTGCTCCTATGTTGGGTGTATAAATTTTACAAGTGTTATATCATTTTGGATTGATCCCTTGATCATTATGTAGTGTCCTCATTTGTCTTTTAGTTATGTTTATTTTAAAGTCTATTTTGTCTGATGTAAGAATTTCTCCTCCAGTTTTTTTTTTGATTTCCATTTGCATGGAATATCTTTTTCCCTCCCCCTAGTTTCAGTCTGTATGTGTCCCTAGGTGTGAAGTGGGTCGCTTGTAGACAGCATATATACGGGTCTTGTTTTTGTATCAATTCAGCCAGTCTATGTCTCTTGACAGGAGCATTTAACCATTCACATTTAAGGTAATTATTGATATGTATGTTCGTATTACCATTTTCTTCATTGTTTTGCGTTTGTTTTTGTATGTATTTTTCTTCTCTTGTGTTTCCTGCCTAGAGAAGTTCCTTTAGCATTTGTTGTAAAGCTGGTTTCGTGGTGCTGAAATCTCTTAACCTTTGCCTGTCTGTAAAGGTTATAATTTATCCTTTGAATCTGAATGAGATCCTTGCTGGGAAGAGTAACCTTGGTTGTAGTTTTTTCCCTTTCATCACTTTAAATATGTCCTGCCAGTCCCTTCTGGCTTACAGAGTTTCTGCTGTAATATCAGCTGTTAACTTTATGGGTGTTCCCTTGTATGTTATTTGTTGCTTTTCCCTTGCTACTTTGAATATTTTTTCTTAGTATTTAATTTTTGATAGTTTGATTAATATGTGTTTTGGCGTTTTTCTCTTGAATTTATCCTGTATGGGACTCTGTGCTTCCTGGACTTGATTGCCTATTTCCTTTCCCATATTAGGGAAGTTTTCAACTATAATCTCTTCAAATATTTTCTCAGTCCCTTTCGTTTTCTCTTCTTCTTCTGGGATCCCTATAATTCAAATGTTGGTGCGTTTAATGTTGTCCCAGCGGTCTCTGAGACTGTCCTCAATTCTTTTCATTCTTTTTTCTATATTCTGCTCTGACATTGTTATCTTTTTTCTTTATTCTGCTCTGCCATTGTTATTTCCCCTATTTTATCTTCCAGGTCACTTATCCGTTCTTCTGCCTCAGTTATTCTGCTATTGATTCCTTCTAGAGAATTTTTAATTTCACTTATTGTGTTGTTCGTCATTGTTTGTTTAGTCTTCAGTTCTCCTAGGTCCTTGTTAAACGCTTCTTGTATTTTCTATTTCCAAGATTTTGGAGTATTTTTGCTATCATTACTTGAATTCTTTTTCAGGTAGAATGCCTATTTCCTCTTCATTTGTTTGGTCTGGTGGGTTTTTACCTTGCTCCTTCATGTGCTGTGTGTTTTTCTGCCTTCTCATTTTACTTTACTTACTGTGTTTGGGGTCTCCTTTTTGCAGGCTGCAGGTTCATAGTTCCCATTGTTTTTGGTGTCTGCCTGCAGTGGGTGAGGTTGGTTCAGTGGCTTGTGTAGGCTTCCTGTTAGAAGGGACTAGTGCCTTTGTTCTTGTGGGGGTGGCTGGATCTTGTCTTTTTGGTGGGCAGTGTTGCATCTGGTGGTGTGTTTTGGGGTATCTGTGAACTTAGTATGATTTTAGGCACCCTCTCTGCTAATGGGTGGGGTTGTGTTCCTGTCTTGCTAGTTGTTTGGCATGGGGCGTCCAGCACTGGAGTTTGCTGGCTGTTGGATGGACCTGGGTCTTAGCTTTGAGACAGAGATCTCCGGGAGAGCTCTTGCTGATTGATATTACATGCAGCCGGGAGGTTTTTGGTGGTCCAGTGTCCTGAACTCGGCTCTCCCACCTCAGAGGCTTAGGCCTGACACCAGGCCAGAGCACCAAGACCTTGTCAGCCACATGGCTGCCGAATCAACTAGCCCTGAAAATGGATGGCGCTGGAGCGTGGGGCCCACACCCTCCATTGCTGGCAGATGGAGAGTGTGGGAGAGGTCAGGGGTGACAATGCAGTGTCCTAACATGTTTTTATATTTCTTAAGATTTTATTGTCATCATTTTCTATATTTTATTGAACTTGTTATATATTTAGTACTTTTCAATTCATTGCATTCATTGTTTCTTCTATTGCTCAAACTATCAAGTTTGGAAGGAGCCAGTTGGAAGTCTTTCACATTGGCTTGTGTTTTTTTTTTAATTGAAATTTTCAGATAGATTTAAAGTAGAAAATAGTAAAACACACACACACACCCAAAAACTGTGCATGACTCTATTCCTAAGCTTCAACAAGTAATACCATTTTGCCAATTTTGTTTGATCTTTTCTCCTGACCCACTTTTTTCACTGGGACATATTAAAGCAATCCCACCCATCCTGTCATTGCACAGATAAATAACTTATTCTGTATCCCTAACTCATAGGTGCGTTATATAAGGAACCACTAGGCCATTATATTTACCTAATAAGTTTAATAATAATTCTTTATATTATCTAATGCTCAGTCCATATTCAAATTTCCATGATTGTCTTAAAAATGTCTATTTACAGTAGCTTTTTAAAATATATGTCCAAAGGCCATTTATTGCTACTGGATGTTTTTCTCTTGAGTCTCCTTTCCTATAAATCCTCTATACACCCCTCCCCAGCCCCAATTTTAAAGACCATTGATTTATTGGAGAAACTAAATCATTTGTCTGATTGACAAATGGATTTAGATGATTGCTTCTTTGAGGTGGTTTTTATTGTGTTTTCCCCTCCTCATGTTTCCTGTTCACTGGCATTTAGAGCTAGAGGCTTGAGTAGATTCAGTTTATTTTTTAAGGGAAAGAATCATTTCAGGCAGTGTTACACACTTTCTTTTGCATTTCATCATGTGTCATTTTATCTTTTTAACTGATGCTGGGATTGATTTGTGTTTGCAGGTGATCTCAGCATGATACCTCCATTGTAGCATTTCCTACCACCCTTTCTCCTGTTGATTTTAGCAGCCATTGAAGATAATTGTCTAATTCATTATTTCAGTAGTGGTTGGAAAGTAGTGGTCTAATTCTAGCACTCATTCTCCATTTGTTAGCTGGGATTATTTTATAAAGGAGACCTTTTCCTTACCAGGTATATTTTTCATCCTGAAATATGTTTCATGAAAAGAAAGTCAAGATTTACAAACAGAAATAGACTCACAGACATAGAAAACTAACTTATGGTTATCAAAGGGGATAGCAGGGTTGGGGGGAGGGAGAGATAAATTAGGAGTTTTGGATTAATGTATGCATACTACTATATATAAAATAGGTAAACAACAAGGACCTACTCTATAGCACAGGGAACCATACCCAATATCTTATAAAAACCTATAATGGAAAAGAATCTGAAAAATTATGTATATATTATATATATATACATTTTCACATGTGTGTGTAAATGAATCGCTTTGCCATACACTTGAAACTAACAGAATATTGTAAGTTAACTATACTTCAGTTAAAAAATGAGTTAACGTTAAAAAAAAGATAAATACTTTTTTATCATTTATTAATTTTCAGAGAATTGGTTTCCTAGAGACCTTCATTGTTTAATATCATTAGGAATTCATGGATTTTTATGTAGTTAATGTGTATCCATTGTGATTAAAAAATGTTTTTTACTGTGGTTGATTTACAATATTGTTTTAGTTTCATGTACAGCAAAGTGATTCAGTTACATTTTTATTCAGATTATTTTCCATTATAGGTTATTACAAGATATTAAATATAGTTCTCTGTGCTATACAGTAAATCCTTGTTACTTATCTATTTTATATATAGTAGTGTGTATCTATTAATCCCATACTCCTAATTTATCCCTCCTCCCCCCCTCTTTCCCCTGTGGTAATTATAAGTTTGTTTTCTATGTCTGTGAGTCTGTTTCTGTTTTTTTAAATTTATTTATTTTTATTTTTATTTATTTTTGGCTGTGTTGGATCTTTGTTGCTGAGTGCAGGCTTTAGTTGGGCGAGTGGGGGCTGCTCTTCTCTGCGGTGCGCGGGTTTCTCATTGCGGTGGCTTCTCTTGTTGGGGAGCATGAGCTCTAGGCACGCAGGCTTCAGTAGTTGTGGCTTGCGGGCTCTAGAGCACAGGCTCAGTAGTTGTGGCGCATAGGCTTAGTTGCTCCGCGGCGTGTGGGATCTTCCCGGACCAGGGCTCGAACCCGTGTCCCCTGCATTGACAGGTGGATTCTTCCCACCAGGGAAGCCCTGTTTCTCTTTTGTAAATAGATTCATTTGTATTATTTTTTAGATTCCACCTGTAAGTGATATCATATGATATTTGTCTTTCTCTGCCTGACTTACTTCACTTAGTGTGATATTCTTTAGATCCATCCATGTTCCGGTGGCAATATTTCATTTTTTAAGTCTGAGTAGTATTCCATTGTATAGAAATACCATATCTCTTAAGCCTGTAGTCTGTTGATGGGCACTTGGGTTGCTTCCATGTCTTGGCTATTGTAAATAGTGCTGATATAAGCATTGGCGTGCATATATTTCTTTGAATTAGAGTTTTTGTCTTTTCCAGATACATGCCCATGAGTGGGATTGCTGGATCATAGGATAGTTCTATTTTTAGTGTTTTAAGGAATCTCTGTACTGTTTTCCATAGTGGCTGCACCAATTTACATTCCCACCAACTGTGTAGGAGGGTTCCCTTTTCTGCACACTCTTTCCAGTACTGATTATTTGTAGCATTATGATTTTTTTGATGCTCAAATTGTGCCATTTTATTTTATTTATTTATTTTAAATATTTTTTATTTTTAATTATATTTTTATTTATTTGGCTGCGTTGGGTCTTCGTTGCTGCACTTGGGCTTTCTCTAGTTGCGGCAAGTCGGGGGCTACTCTTCATTTTGGGGCATGGGCTTCTTATTGCACTGGCTTCTCTTGTTGCAGAACATGGGCTCTAGGCACGCAGGTATCAGTAGTTGTGGCACGTGGGCTCAGCAGTTGTGGCTCATGGGCTCTAGAGAGCAGGCTCAGTAGTCATGGCGCACAGCCTCAGTTGCTCTGCAGCATGTGGATCTTTCTGGACCAGGGATCGAACCCGTGTCTTCTGCATTGTCAGGTGGATTCTTAACAACTGTGCCACCAGGGAAGTCCTATTTATTTTCTTAACTTAATTTTTATTGTAGTATAGTTGCTTTACAATGTTGTGTTAGCTTCTACTGTACAGCAAAGTGAATCAGCTATACGTATACATGTATCCCCTCTCTTTTGGATTTCCTTCCCATTTAGGTTACCACAGAGCATTGAGTAGAGTTCCCTGAGCTATACATTAGGGTCTCATTAGTTACCTATTTTATACATAGTATCAATAGTTGTATATATGTCAATCCCAATCTCCCAGTTCATCTCACACCCCCCTTGGTGTCAATATATTTGTTCTCTACATCTGTGTCTCTATTTCTCCTTTGCAAATAAGATCATCTATACCATCTTTCTCGATTCCCCATAAATGCATTAATATACGATATTTGTTTTTCTCCTTCAGACTTACTTGACTCTGTATGACAATCTCTAGGTCCATCCATATCTCTACAAGTGACCCAATTTACTCCTTTTTATGGCTCAGTAATATTCCATTATATATACATACCACATCTTCTTTATCCATTCCTCTGTTGATGGACATTTAGGTTGCTTCCATGTCCTGGCTATTGTAAATAGTGCTGCAGTGAATATTGGGGTGCATGTATTTGTTGAGTTATGGCTTTTCTCTGGGTATATGCCCAGTAGTGGGGTTGCTAGGTCATATGTTAGTTCTATTTTTTAGTTTTTTAAGGAACCTCCAGACTGTTCTCCATAGTGGCCATATCAATTTACATTCCCACCAACAGTGCATGGTTCCCTTTTCTCCACACCCTCTCCAGCATTTATTGTTTGTAGATATTTTTTGATGATGGCCATTCTGACTGGTGTGAGATGATACCTCAGTGTAGTTTTGATTTGCATTTCTCTAATACTTAGTGATGTTGAGCACCTTTTCAGGTGTTTGTTGACCATCTGTATGTCTTCTTTGCAGAAATGTCTATTTACGTCTTCTGCCCATTTTTTGATTTGGTTGTGAGTTTTTTTTGGTATTTAGCTGCATGAGCTGTTTGTATATTTTGGAGATTAATCCTTTGTAAGTTGCTTTGTTTGCAAATATTTTCTCCCATTGTGAGAGTTGTCCTTTTGTCCTATTTACGGTTTCTCTTGCTGTGCAAAAGCTTTTAAGTTTAATTAGGTCCCATTTGTTTATTTTCGTTTTTATTTTCATTACTCTAGGTGGTGGCTCAAAAAAGATTTTGTTGCATTTTACATCAAGCAGTGTTTGCCTATGTTTTCCTCTAAGAGTTTTACAGTGTCTGACCTTACATTCAGGTCTTTAATCCATTTTGAGTTTATTTTTGTGTAAGATGTTAGGGAGTTTTCTAATTTCATTGTTTTACATGTAGCTGTCCAGTTTTCCCAGCACCACTTGTTGAAGAGGCTGTCTTTTCTCCATTGTGTATTCCTACCTCCTTTGTCATAGATTAGGCGACCATAAGTGTGTGGGTTTATCTGTGGGCTTTCTATACTGTTCCATTGATCTATATTTCTTTTTTTGTGTCAATACCATACTGTCTTCATTACTGTAGCTTGGTAGTATAGTCTGAAGTCAGTGATCCTGATTCCTCCGGCTCTATTTTTCTTTCGCAAAATTGCTTTGGCTTTTCGGCATCTTTTGTGTTTCCATACATAGTTCTTTGAAAAATGCGATTAGGAATTTGAAAGGGATTGCACTGAATCTGTAGATTACTATGAGTAGGATAGTCATTTTCTCAGTTATGTTTTTTTAACACCTTTATTGGAGTATAATTGCTTTACAATGGTCTGTTACTTTCTGCTTTATAACAAAGTGAATCAGCTATACGTATACATATATCCCCATATCTCCTCCCACTTGCTTCTCCCTCCCACCCGCCATATCCCACCCCTCTAGGTGGTCACAAATCACAGAGTTGATCTCCCTGTGCTATGTGGCTGCTTCCCGCTAGCTCTCTATTTTACATTTGGTAGTGTATATATGTCCATGCGACTGTCTCACTTAGTTCCAGCTTACCCTTCTCCCCGTGTCTTCAAGTCCATTCTCTACATCTGCGTCTATATTCCTGTCTTGCCCTTAGGTTCTTCAGAACCTTTTTTTTTTTTTAGATTCCATATATGTGTTAGCATATAGATTGTTTTTAACATCTTTATTGGAGTATAGTTGTTCTACAATGGTGTATTCGTTTCTGCTGTATAACAGTGAGTCAGCTATATGTATGCATATATCCCCATATCTCCTACCTCTTGGGCCTCCCTCCCATCCTCCCTATCCATCACCTCTAGGTGGTCACAAAGCACCAAGCCAATCTCCCTGTGCTATGCGGCTGCTTCTCGCTAGCTATCTATTTTACATTTCGTAGCGTATGTATGTCCATGCCACTCTTTTTCTTCCTCCCAGCTTACCCTTCACCCTCCCTGTGTCCTCAAATCCATTCTCTACATCTGCATCGTTTGTCCTGTCCTGCGCCTAGGAATTTGAGGACCGTTTTTGTTTTTTTTTTTTTAGATTCCATATATATGCGTTAGCATACGGTATATGTTTTTCTCTTTCTGACTTACTTCACTCTGTATGACAGTCTCTAGGTCCATCCACCTCACTACAAATAACTCAATTTCGTTTCTTTTTATGGCTGAGTAATATT
The DNA here is from genome assembly GCF_005190385.1 of Monodon monoceros. NCBI lineage: Eukaryota > Metazoa > Chordata > Mammalia > Artiodactyla > Monodontidae > Monodon > Monodon monoceros. The sequence goes on from NW_021703779.1 coordinate 45,102,024, forward strand.
CCATTGTATATATGTGCCACATCTTCTTTAGGCATTCATCAGTCAGTGGACACATAGGTTACTTCCCTGTCCTGGCTATTATAAATAGAGCCACAATGAACAATGTGGTACATGTCTCTTTTTGAATTATGGTTTTCTCAGGGTATATGCCCAGTAGTGAGATTGCTGGGTCGTATGGTAGTTCTATTTTTAGTTTTTTAAGGAACCTCCATACTGTTCTCCATAGTGGCTGTATCAATTTACATTCCCACCAACAGTGCAAGAGGGTTCTCTTTTCTCCACACCCTCTCCAGCATTTATTGTCTGTAGATTTTTGATGATGGCCATTCTGAGTGATGTGAGGTGATACCTCACTGTAGTTTTGATTTACATTTCTCTAATGATTATTGATGTTGAGCATCCTTTCCTGTGTTGGCAATCTGTATATCTTCTTTGGAGAAATGTCTGTTTAGGTCTTCTACCCGTTTTTGGATTGGGTTCTTTAGTTTTTAGTTATTGAGCTGCATGAGCTGCTTGTAAATTTTGGAGATTAATCCTTTGTCAGTTGCTTCATTTGTAGATATTTTCTCCCATTCTGAGGGTTGTCTGTTGGTCTTGTTTATGGTTTCCTTTGCTGTGCAAAAGCTTTTAAGTTTCATTGGTCCCATTTGTTTATTTTTGTTTATATTTCCATTTCTCTAGGAGGTGGGTCAAAAAGGATCTTGCTGTGATTTATGTCATAGGGTGGTCTGCCTATGTTTTCCTCTAAGAGTTTGATACTTTCTGGCCTTGCATTTAGGTCTTTAATTCATTTTTAGCTTATTTTTGTGTATGGTGTTAGGGAGTGTTCTAATCTCATACTTTTACATGTACTTGTCCAGTTTTCCCAGCACCACTTTCTGAAGAGGCTGTCTTTTCTCCACTGTATTTTCTTGCCTCCTTTATCAAAGATAAGGTGACCATATGTGTGGGAGTTTATCTCTGGGCTTTCTATCCTGTTCCCTTGATCTATATTTCTGTTTTTGTGCCAGTACCATACTGTCTTGATTACTGTAGCTTTGTAGTATAGTCAGAAGTCAGGGAGCCTGATTCCTCCAGCTCCATTTTTCGTTCTCAAGATTGCTTTGGCTATTCGGGGTCTTTTGTGTTTCCATACAAATTGTGAATTTTTTTGTTCTAGTTCTGTGAAAAATGCCAGTTGGAGTTTGACAGGGATTGCATTGAATCTGTAAATTGCTTTGGGTAGTAGAGTCATTTTCGCAATGTTGATTCTTCCAATCCAAGAACGTGGTATATCGCTCCATCTATTTGTATCATCTTTAATTTCTTTCATCAATGTCTTATAATTTTCTGCATACAGGTCTTTTGTCTCCTTAGGTAGGTTTATTCCTAGATATTTTATGCTTTTTGTTGCAGTGGTAAATGGGAGTGTTTTCTTAATTTCTCTCTCAGATTTTTCATCATTGGTGTATAGAAATGCCAGAGATTTCTGTGCATTAATTTTGTATCCTGCTACTTTACCATATTCATTGATTAGCTCTAGTAGTTTTCTGGTAGCATCTTTAGGATACTCTACGTATAGTATCATGTCATCTGCAGACAGTGACAGCTTTACTTCTTCTTTTCTGATTTGGATTCCTTTTCTTTCTTTTTCTTCTCTGATTGCTGTGGTTAAATCTTCCAAAACTATGTTGAATAAGAGAGGTGAGAGTGGGCAACCTTGTCTTGTTCCTGATCTTAGTGGAAATGCTTTCAGTTTTTCACCATTGAGGACGATGTTAGTTGTGGGTTTGTCATATATGGCCTTTATTCTGTTGAGGAAAGTTCCCTCTATGCCTACTTTCTGCAGGGTTTTTATCATAAATGGGTGTTGAATTTTGTTGAAAGCTTTCTATGCATCTATTGAGATGATCATGTAGTTTTTCTCCTTCAGTTTGTTAATATGGTGTATCACATTGATTAATTTGCATATGTTGAAGAATCCTTGCATTCCTGGAATAAACCCCACTTGATCATGGTGTATGTTCCTTTTAATGTGCTGTTGGATTCTGTCTGCTAGTATTTTGTTGAGGATTTTTGCATCTATGTTCATCAGTGATATCGGCCTGTAGTTTTCTTTCTTTGTGACATCTTTGTCTGGTTTTAGTATCAGGGTGATGGTGTCCTCATAGAATGAGTTTGGCAGTGTTCCTCCCTCTGCTATATTTTGGAAGAGTTTGAGAAGGATAGGTGTTAGCTCTTCTCTAAATGTTTGATAGAATTCGCCTGTGAGGCCATCTGATCCTGGGCTTTTGTTTGTTGGAAGATTTTTAATCACAGTTTCAATTTCAGTGCTTGTGATTGGTCTGTTCATATTTTCTATTTCTTCCTGGTTCAGTCTCGGCAGGTTGTGCATTTCTAAGAATTTGTCCATTTCTTCCAGGTTGGCCATTTTATTGGCATAGAGTTGCTTCTAGTAATCTCTCCTGATCCTTTGTATTTCTGCAGTGTCAGTTGTTACTTCTCCTTTTTCATTTCTAATTCTATTGATTTGAGTCTTCTTCTTTTTCTTGATGAATCTGGCTAATGGTTTATCAATTTTGTTTACCTTCTCAAAGAACCAGCTTTTAGTTTTTTTGATCTTTGCTCTTGTTTCTTTCATTTATTTCTGATCTGATCTTTATGATTTCCTTTCTTCTGCTAACTTTGGTTTTTTTTTGCTCTTCTTTCTCTAATTGTTTTAGGTGGAAGGTTAGGTTGTTTATTTGAAATGTTTCCTGTTTCTTAAAGTAGGATTGTATTGCTGTTAACTTCCCTCCTAGAACTGCTTTTGCTGCATCCCATAGGTTTTGGGTCATCATGTCTCCATTGTCATTTGTTTCTAGGTATTTTTTGATTTCCTCTTTGGTTTCTTCAGTGATCACCTCCTTACTAAGTAGTGTATTGTTTAGCCTCCTTGTGTTTGTATTTTTTATAGATCTTTTCTTGTAATTGATATCTAGTCTCATTGCGTTGTGGTTGGAAAAGATACTTGATACGATTTCAATTTTCTTAAATTTACCAAGGCTTGATTTGTGACCCAAGATATGATCTATCCTGGAGAATGTTCCATGAGCACTTGAGAAAAATGTGTATTCTGTTGTTTTTGGATGGAATGTCCTATAAATATCAATTAAGTCCATGTTGTTTAATGTATCATTTAAAGCTTGTGTTTCCTTATTTATATTCATTTTGGTTGAACTGTCCTTTGGTGAAAGTGGGGTGTTAAAATCCCCTACTATGATTGTGTTACTGTCAATTTCCCCTTTTATGGCTGTTAGTATTTGCCTTATATTTTGAGGTGCTCCTACGTTGGGTGCATAAATATTTACAATTGTTATATCTTCTTTTTGGATTGATCCCTTGATCATTATGTAGTGTACTTCTTTGTCTCTTGTAATAGTCTTTATTTTAAAGTCTATTTTGTCTGATATGAGAATTGCTACTCCAGCTTTCTTTTGATTTCCTTTTGCACAGAATATCTTTTTCCCTCCCCTTAGTTTCAGTCTGTATGTGTCCCTAGGTCTGAAGTGGGTCTCTTGTAGACAGCGTATATATGGGTCTTGTTTTTTATCCATTCAGCCAGTCTGTGTCTTTTGGTGGGAGCATTTAATCCATTTACATTTAAGGAAATTATCAATATGTATGTTCCTATTACCATTTTCTTAATTGTTTTGCATTTGTTATTGTAGGTCTTTTCTTTCTCTTGTGTTTCCTGCCTAGAGAAGTTCCTTTAGCATTTGTTTTAAATCTGGTTTGGTGGTGCTGATTTCTCTTAATCTTTGCTTGCCTGTAACGTTTTAAATTTCTCCGTCAAATCTGAATCAGATCCTTGCTGGGTCCAGTAATCTTGGTTGTAGGTTGTTCCCTTTCATCACTTTAAATATGTCCTGCCACTACCTTCTGGATTGCAGAGTTTCTGCTGAAAGATCAGCTGTTAACCTTATGGGGATTCCCTTGTGTGTTATTTGTTGTTTTCCCTTTGCTGTTTTTAATATGTTTTCTTTGTATTTAATTTTTGATTAAATACATATTGATTAAATATGTGTCTTGGCGTGTTTCTCCTTGGATTTATCCTGTATGGGGCTCTCTGTGCTTCCTGGACTTGATTAACTCTTTCCTTTCCCATATTAGGGAAGTTTTTTTTTGTTTTTTTTTTTAAACATCTTTATTGGGGTATAATTGCTTTACAATGGTGTGTTAGTTTCTGCTTTATAACAAAGTGAATCAGTTATACATATACATATGTTCCCATATGTCTTCCCTCTTGCGTCTCCCTCCCTCCCACTCTCCCTATCCCACCCCTCCAGGCTGTCACAAAGCACCGAGCTAATATCCCTGTGCCTTGCGGCTGCTTCCCCCTAGCTATCTACCTTACTACGTTTGTTAGTGTGTATATGTCCATGACTCTCTCTGGCCCTGTCAAAGCTCACCCTTCCCCCTCCCCATATCCTCAAGTCCGTTCTCCAGTAGGTCTGCGTCTTTATTCCTGTCTTACCCCTAGGTTCTTCATGACATTTTTTTTCCCCTTAAATTCCATATATATGTGTTAGCATACGGTATTTGTCTTTTTCTTTCTGACTTACTTCACTCTGTATGACAGACTCTAGGTCTATCCTAGGGAAGTTTTCAACTATAATCTCTTCAAATATTTTGTCAGTCCCTTTCTTTTTCTCTTCTTCTTCTGGAACCCCTATAATTCGAATGTTGTTGCGTTTAATGTTGTCCCAGAGGTCTCTGAAACTGTTCTCAATTCTTTTCATTCTTTTTTCTTTATTCTGCTCTGCAGTAGTTATTTCCACTATTTTATCTTCCAGGTCACTTATCCGTTCTTCTGCCTCAGTTATTCTGCTATTGATCCCATCTAGAGTATTTTTCATTTCATTTATTGTGTTGTTCATCGTTGCTTGTTTCCTCTTTAGTTCTTCTAGGTCCTTGTTAAATGTTTCTTGTATTTTCTCTATTCTATTTCCAAGATTTTGGATCATTTTTACTATCATTATTCTGAATTCTTTTTCAGGTAGACTGCCTATTTCCTCTTCATTTGTTAGGTCTGGTGGGTTTTTACCTTGCTCCTTCATCTGCTGTGTGTTTTTCTGTCTTCTCATTTTGCTTATCTTACTGTGTTTGGGGTCTCCATTTTGCAGGCAGCTGGTTCGTAGGTCCCGTTGTTTTTGGTGTCTGTCCCCAGTTGCTAAAGTTGGTTCAGTGGGTTGTGTAGCCTTCCTGGTGGAGGGGACTAGTGCCTGTGTTCTGGTGGATGAGGCTGGATCTTGTCTTTCTGGTGGGCAGGTCCACGTCTGGTGGTGTGTTTTGGGGTGTCTGTGGCCTAATTATGATTTTAGGCAGCCTCTCTGCTAACGGGTGGGGTTGTGTTCCTGTTTTGCTAGTTGTTTGGCGCAGGTTGTCCAGCACTGTAGCTTGCTGGTCTTTGAGTGAAGCTGGGTGCTGGTGTTAAGATGGAGGTCTCTGGGAGATTTTCGCCGTTTGATATTACGTGGAGCTGGGAGGTCTCTTGTGGACCAGTGTCCTGAAGTTGGTTCTCCCACCTCAGAGGCACAGCACTGACTCCTGGCTGGAGCATCAAGAGCCTTTTATCCACTCGGCTTGTATCCAAAAGAAAGCACAGAGAGACCACTGGGAAAGACGCTTGGCTGCAGAAACCAGGCTGCCTAACCTGGCCGAACAAACCTAGAGCCAGGCCGAGTTTCACTTGCTCACAGGGTGCCTCTTGCAGAGGCCTTTCACAGCCCTTCAGCACAGATTCCCTGTATGCTATAATTTATAAACCACTCTGTCAACCTACGACAGTATTTTTCAAAAGCATTTTTGTTATTTTGAATCCCTGTGTGGACATATTGAAAACAGCACTCCAATGATTGTTGTAAAGCAAAGGATGCAACCTTTCACGCCACCCTAGTCTCGAAGCTCCCACCCCTGCTCCTCAGGCCGAGTCCCCATGGGAACCCTCCTTATTAATTTTCTGTCTGGATGATCTGTTCATTGGTGTAAGTGGGGTGTTAAAGTCTCCCACTATTAATGTGTTACTGTCGATTTCCCCTTTGGTTGTTAGCATTTGCCTTATGTACTGAGGTCCTCCTATGTTGGGTGCATAAGTATTTACAATTTTTATATATTCTTTTTGGATTGATCCTGTGACCATTATGTAGTGTCCTTCCTTGTCTCTTGTAACAGTCTTCATTTTAAAATCTATTTTGTCTGATATGAGAATTCCTACTCCAGCTTTCTTTTGATTTCCATTTGCATGGAATATCTTTTTCCCTCCCTTTAGTTTCAGTCTGTATGTGTCCCTAGGTCTGAAGTGGGTGTCTTGTAGACAGCATACATACGGGTCTTGTTTTTGTATCCATTCAGCCCATCTGTGTCTTTTGGTTGGAGCATTTAATCCATTTACATTTAAGGTAATTATCAATATGTATATTCTTATTACCATTTTCTTAATTGTTTTGGGTTTGTTTTTATAGGTCTTTTTTCTTCTCGTGTTTCACACCTAGGGAGGTTCCTTTAGCATTTGTTGTAAAGTTGGTTTGGTGTTGCTGAATTCTGTTAGCTTTTGTTTGTCTGTAAAGGTTTTAATTTTTCCGTCGAATCTGAATAAGATCCTTGCTGGGTAGACTAATCTTGTTTGTTGAAATTGTGCCTTTCTAGAAATTAGGAGTCCTTTTTGTTTGGTTCCTGTATCATTTTCACATGATTTCATTAGATCTTGACTTCACTGCTCTCTGATATATTTTCAGCTTATCATGTATACTCCCTGCTCCAGCCCTGGAATCAGTTATTTTGCAAGGAATTGTGTATTCTTTCAGTAGGGATTGGTACTTAGAAAACAAGATGTGAATTCTCAGAGGATTTTTTTTTTTTTTAGTCCTGCTGCCTGACCTTTTGTTATGCCATTTTCCTCACTATTTTGAACACATTTGAATGACTCCATCAGCATTGCATTGAAAATTTGCTGAGCATGACCTTTATTTGTTTATGTACTCATTCATTCAGCAAAAATGTATGGAGCACTTACAACCAGGTATATGGTCTTATGTTCAGTGCAGGAGATGTGAAGGTAAACCTGACTGGTTTCCAGTCCTTGGTGAAGATTCATTATTGTGGGGATATGAGTAAATAAACAGGCAATGTCTAAAGACTGTGATCAGTACTATGGTGGACATTGGCAAGTGGGATTGACAGTCTGTGGGAGCACAGATTGGGCACCTGAAAATGCTTTGGAATGGGGCGATAATGGTTGATATTGGATGAGTAGAAGTATGAAGGTGAAAGAGCCATGAAGGGTGTTCCAGTCAGAGGAAGCTGGAAGAGGCAGTGGGATCTTGATGTATTCAAGGAGAGGTATGTATGTAGTTAGTTATAAGCGGAACATAAATTTTATGTAGGGGAGGAGAGACAAAACTGGAAACATGAATGGGGGCCAGGACATTGAGAGCCCCAGAGGTCAGGTCAGAGAACTGGGATTTCACTCTGAAGGGTATGAGGGAGAAGTAATGTAGTTGTCTTAAGCAGATGGGATATATAATCACCCCTGTGATGTACTGATGATGCATTGGGTGGTAGATGGGAGTGGGGCAGTATGAGAATGGTAAGAAGGAGAGAGGTGTAACTGTCAGGAGAGAGATAATGTCATGTTACAGTGCGCTTTAGATGTGTGTGTGATATGTGGGAGAATTGTGTGTGTGTGTGTTACAATAGGTTATAATATACATACCATAGGTTATATATACACACAATAGGTTATATATGTTATATATACAGTTGTATACAACAGATTATGTATAAAACACATAATATATAATGTATATACATATACATAACTTTCCCACACACCACACACATGTATAGAATAATATATAATATATACAAAATAGATCTGTGCGTACACATGGATGTAAGGGATGTCTGTAATTCTGTTTGCTCATGTATATCCAGGGGCCGTCTCATTGCCACAGGTCTAAAATAGAGAATATTTCAGTGGAGAAACATCCCCCAAGGAAAGCTGAAGAGTGGGAAAGGGCTAACAAAGACTGTCTCCTTGACCAAACTTTAGTCCTGTTCCTTTGAGCCCTCTTTTCAACTAAACCTCATCCTTGGGCATTGTCTTTGGCCTGCTTAGTTTTAGAAAGGATCCTGCTAATTCAATTTAGCCAGAATCCCCCATCCCTTGCTTGATATTTTAACACTCTGGTCTGCCTTCAGCGAGAATCCCAAGTTAGTTTAGCAACAATCACCTTCGTCTTGACGTTTCCTTTTAGTAATTTTCTATAGCTTCTTGGCTATAGATCCCCAGCTGTCTTTACTCAGAGTTGAGTCCAATCTCTCTCCCCTATAGCAATAGTCTTGACACCTATCACAATAGTCCTCAATAAAGTCTTTCTTACCATTTTAACAAGTGTCAGAATAATTTTTTCTTTAACAGGCCACACCAAAACTTTTGCCTATTGTGCTCTTCCTCTTCAAAGCTCCACCAGTTGGCACCGAGGCCCAGTTGTGTATCCTTGAGTAATCTGAGAATTCCTCTTCCTCCTCTCCTTCCTGGGATTTAAGGGTATGAGGTGATTTTTTTTTCAGCTTCTCCCAGAGGTTAGAATGTAGCTTTAACAGTTATCTCTGGGAGGGTGGAATGATGATTGAAGATGCTTATCTCCTTTTATGTGTTTCTCTGTGCCAGGCACTGTTGTACACTAATGAACATGTATTGCACTTCTTTTTTAAAACTACTATCTTAAACTTTTAAAAATATAAAATGTGAAATTTATCTACATGGATATATAACATGTGGATTTGAGAGTGTTCTGTTAGGTTAAGGATTTAGGGGAAACCAGAGCAGTGAGCGTGTATGGATCAGTGCATTGATGAAGGCTAAAATACAGCAGGCCAGTAGTGTAACTGGCAAAAGTGTTGATGAAGTGAATGTAGACTACTGTGTCAAGACTCTTGTCTATGAAAAGTAGAATAGATAACAAATGGTATGTGTACATTTTTAGGATGAGAGATCTGAGCATGTTTATATGTTCTGCAGAGGAGGAGCTAATAAAAACAGAGGTTATTGAAAATACAGGAGAGAAATGGGGTAACTGGAGAAGCAAATGTGGAAAAGCTGTAGTATAGAGAGCACGTGGAAGGACTGGCCATGAACAAGAGAAAGGGCATCACTTCTGATATCGCAGTTAAAGAGGGTCAGAAAGGCTTGTTTGTGAGGTTTTGGAAAGGCAAGAGATTGAGGGAGTTTCTTTCTTGCCCCAATATATTCTCTCTGAATAAGGCAGTAAGGGCATTCTGGAGTGTGAGAGGGGATGACCAGGAGCCAGAGGAAAGAGGAAGAAGGTTGCACCCTTCTTTGGGGAATGAGAGAAGATTGATGGGCAGTAATGAACACCTCTCTGAGCTGGAAATAAAATGTTTTTAGTCTTGTCCTTTTTTCCAGATGTGTTCGGCTGCCAAAAAGTGGGAGCAAGGAAGGCAAGCATTGGGTTTGATTTTAGACTTGTGAATGTGTGATGATGATTTTGGGGGGTGGGAGGTTTGAGGGGCTAAGTAGATTATTGAGGTTACTGATGAGATTAGTTCAGGTTATAGACCATGGGATTTAGTCTCATCAGGAAAAAGTGTGTTCTCAGGAGGATTCTGTAGAACCAGAGAAGGAGAAGCTGTGTGAATATGTGGGTGGGTGTCAGTGAAGCTGTGTGGAGGTTTCAAAGCTCAAAGAGTGGATGTTAGATAGAGGTGGAATGGCAGACAAGAAATCATGGTCAGAGTAGTATATAGGAGCTTAAGATTTCAGAGGGAAAGTAGTTCTGGATGATGAGAAGTTTCCGTGGGTAGGTGAGTTGGAGTAGAAGGAGGTCAAGGAACTGTGAAGCTGGGGTGGTGGACAAGTTAGCCATGGGATCATCAAAGATAGTAGGAAAGGTTTAGCGTGTAAGAGTAGAGAGGAAGGTGAGAAAGATGCTCTTTTGTGGAAGAAGAGGTGAGTGTAGCTAAGAGGCACATGGCATGACAAAGGAGTGGGGATTTTTACAGAAGGGAGGAAGAGTTAGGGAATGGAAGCAGCAATGGCCAGCATGAGTAGTTGCCCTTAACCAGCTTTGCAGCAGATCCCTTGGATAGTCCTGGCTTTGTTTCAACTTTGTCGTTACTTCACAAACCTTATTTTATTTTTGCCAATAACCAGGGCCAAGAAAGGACTGGCGGTAAAATCTTGAATGTAAGGGGAGCTAAGATAGCATTCTATTCACTGCTTCCTGTACCTGGAGGGACTTGAACAACTGCCCTTAGCAACTTTAAGGGAAATGGCACTGCTGGTAGGACCCTGGCCTGCCCAGCCTTCCCTTCCCAAAAATCCTATTGTAAATGAATGTGGATAACCAGTCCCCATCGCTTTTACAGAGGGGTGGATGCTTTTTATGTCATTCCTTATCTCAGAAAGGTTGAGAACACGTGCACTTAGGGGATGCTTTAAGGGAGTTCCATAGGGAGGCCCGAATTCTTTCTTTTTTCTTTTTTAATGTTTTTTGAATTGTGTAATATAACAAAAATACCAAAAGTTGCATAAAATGTAAATGTACACTAAAATGAATAATTATAAAGTAAACACCCGTAAAAGAACCTTCCAGGGCCAAATATAGAACATTGCAAGTTCTCCAGAAGCCTCGTCTTATCCCTGTTTCTCTCCCAGAGGTAACCATTTATCCTGACTTGCCTTTTATGATAATCATTTCTTTTCCTATGTATACAGATACATGTGGACACACACATCTGTCTATACATTCTACTGTTTATGGACATTTGGATTGCTTTCAGTTTTGGGGTATTGTGAACGGTACTGCTGTTCTTATACATGTCTCCTGTTCCACATGTGCTTGAGTTCCTCTAAGATATATATCTGGGAGAGGGATTATCTGGTATTAGTTTATGCATATTTTCAGCTTTACTAGATAGTGGAAAATTGATTTTCAAAAGGATTGCATCAATTTTAACTCCCACTAAAAGTATATGAGGATACATACCTTGGTTCTTTTCTCCCCCAGTCTTGAGGCCAGAAAACTATGGCTCAGAGATGATCAGGGATAGCCAGGACTTGTAATTTGCTGTGGATATGGGGGGGTCTTGGTTACTATTTCACATTTCTCCTGGAACAGTTGCCCTTAGCTGCTTCAGTAGGAGAACCTTGGTTTGGTCCTATCTTTTCCAGAGTTTCTAGGCCCAAGAATTGGGCCCTAGAATTGAGTGTGGTTGCTCAGCCTCTGAGGCCATTTGAGAATGAAGACAGCTGGGTTAGCATCCTACAATGCTCCTCTTTCTTGGATGGTCCAAACAATTGATCTTAGCAATTAGCCAGAGGTTCTGTGGGTGGGCTCTGACTCAGTTAACTCTTCCTCAAACTCAAGGGTCAAGAACCAGAACCAGGAAGTGATCAGAGATAATTAGCATCTATGGCTAGCAGAATATGAAGACTGGGGTAGTGGCTTAGATGACCCTATGTCTTTGGAGGATCCTTGAACAACCATCTTTAGCCATCTCCAAGGAGGGAGCTGGCTTGTTCCTTTCTTTTACACAGTCTGTTTCCTTAGGGAGGGCCCTGGCTTGTTTGTTTCTCACCCAAAATCTCAAAGATTGAGAACCTTGGTTGGTTTATTTCTGTGGCCAGTTAGAAGTGAAGATGGCTGGGTAAGCATTTGGAGTGCCTCCTAGAGTCTCATCTTATGTTTGTTTGTTTATGGCACACCTTTAATTACCTGAATTTTGTAGAAATACAGTTGAAGTGATCAAAAATTGCATATGAGTTTATCAACTTTTAGAAAATTGACAAAATGTTTTATATGAAGGTGTGAAATATTATACATATGTATTATTGTTTTTTAATTTTAAAACTAGTAATGGAATAATAAATAATTCCAAACCTTAATTAAAATTAGTATTTAATGTACTTCTTGGACCTGATTTACTTCACTAATATTAGAGCATATTTAAAATTAGGAGATGCTTATTTCGTATTTTAGTTCTCTGTTTTTACTTTTTACTATTGTTATTATTTTTGCTTTCTCTATGCATGTTGAGAATTTGAATTTCAAGATATTGAAAACAGTGGCATATTTATTGTGGTTCTCCACTTGATGTCCTTTCATCCTTTGGCTTCTATTTGTGTCAATCTGTTTAATGCTCTTGGCTGCATTTCCATACATACTCACAAGGCAGAGTTATTCTAGAAAACATCATCCTTCTTTACTACCGGTTGAACACTACAGTGTAGTCCTACAATACAGTTAGTATAGGACCCAGTTATCTTTTACAACACGTTGGGCTCTGCTCTGTATCACAGGGCAAGCCACCTGAGGATGTCCATCTGATAGATACTTCTTGAGTAGCATGTTATGCAGAGGTTTCACATACCAGTGTGTGTGGTTTACCAGTTGGGAATTTTGGGACCAGGGATGTGGGAGAACCAGCAGGCTCAGGAGAGAACTATTTCATTTATGGCTAGAAGGTGAAGGGGGTGTTCTATACATCACTGAAGGGTGTGGTAAGCTTATTTTTCAAGGAGGGGGATCCTGGAGGTCACAAAGGAAATATTCTAGGTGGGAAGGAGAATAGTGAACTGATAGCTTCAAGAGGCAATGAGCGTGGCTTGCTACTTTTCATTCCCTCTATTTTCTTGGTTATCAGAAAAATATTTTCCCAAGACCCTCGTAGACAGGAAGTATGAGTGAAGAAAGAGGGAAGTTACAGAAGGTGAGAGAGGAAAACATACATAGTCTGAGAATGTCAGAAGTGGTAGGATACCTGTGGGGAAGATAGATTGATTTCAAACCTTAGAAAAGTTAGCTAGACCATTAATTAATTAATCAAGAAAATAAGTAAAAAATGTAGTGATATAGACTCTGCTGAATAATGAGGACATGTTGTTGAATTAGATATATTTTCTACTGAGTCTGGTGGGTGAGATAGACACAGACATTACAACAGGGAGTATTATGACAGAGAGACCAGTAGAGCTTTCAGTAGAAATATGGAGGAGGGTATCTCTAACCCCGGGGCTCAGAGAAGGCCTCCTGGAAGGCACCATGGTAAGAACTTAATTTTCCATAGAAGTAGCAGTTAATCTGGCAGTGGCTGAGAATCCTCTGAGTGTGGGGACCAGAGAGCAGGTGGTCATTTAGACCATGTACGGTAGCTACCTGGGTATGTCATCTAGCCTTGAGCTTGGGAAGTACCCGAAGAAATGAGCGGTTGAGAGGCCACTCTGGTCTAGAAGAGCTAGGGAAAGGGGATAAATAGAAATAGTTTCATAAGTGGTTCAGTTTATGCTATAATATTGATCACCTTAGCCTTCATGGAAGAGCAGCTACTTCCATTTCCCCATGAAATTATCAGTTTCTCTTTATGACATGTTTTTTGCATCTTGTTTAGGGAATTCTTTCTCACCTTGATTTCATAAAGGTGTTTTACGGTATCTTCCTGTAAAATTTTTATAATTTTCTTTTCACAATTAGGTTTATGATTCACTTGGAATTTATTTTTATGTACTATATGATGTAGAGATCTTTTTTTTCTGAATGATTAATTGGTGGTTCAAGGACTATTTACTGAGTTGTCTGTTCTTTCTCCACAGATTTATAATGCTGTCTCTATAATATACCAAGTTGTAATGTATGTATATATCTGTTTCTAGGCTTTCTGTTCTCTTCCACTGGTCTATTTGTCTATTTCTATACTAGTATTACACTGTTAATTACTATAGTTTTGTAATGCATCTTAATATTTGGTAGGGAAAGACCCCTTCCTTAACTCTTCCTCAAAAGTATATTCTTTGCCTTTTACTTTTCCATATGAATTTTGAGATAAGCTTAATATGGTCTCTAAGAAACTGAAATTTTGATTAGAACTGCATTTTAGTTATAGATTATAGATACAGAAATGGCATCTTTACAACAATGAATGTGGTTTATCTCTCCTTTTATCTAGATATTTTTAATGTCTTTGAAAAAAGTTTATTATAATTTTCTCTGCAAGGGTCTCATGCATATCTTGTTAGGTATATTTCTGTGTACTGATAGTTTTTGTTGCTCGCTAATATTTTTAAATTACATTTTGTAATTCATTGTGACTGGTATATGGGAATGCTTGTTTCTGGTGTATAGTTTCTAGATCCATTCACCTTACTAACCTCTTTCTCTAGATCCAATTGTTTGTTTGTAGATTTTATTGAGTTTTTATATAACATTTATGTAAATCATACTTAAAAGTACGTGAATTATACCTGTACAGCTCAGTGAATTATCACAAAGTGGTTTTGGTTTGTTAATGTAATTTGTGAATAACTGTAATTATTTTTCCCTTTCAGTCCTTATACCTCTGTGAGTTGATATCATTGTGTATAAAGTAAAGTAGAATTCTTTTCTGAAACAAGTTCACTTGAGCACCTCTGAGGCCTCATGCTCTAATGAGCTGTGTTTGACGTGTAAATACTTTAGAAGTCATCAAAGAAAGGAAATTACCTTTATTTGGAAATTTTAACAGTACTTAATAAAAGAGCCTACAAGGTGGTAGTATTTCAGTTAATTGACTACTGTCCAGGATTTGGTCTTTAGCATTTGTGAAATGCTAAAATGAAACTTGGTGATAAACAAATACAAATTAATTTACTGAGACTAAGATTCAGAGAGAAAAGCACACACGTCTCACACTAATATTTTCTTGTGGCGAGAACACTCAGGTCCTCTCTCTAGCATATGTCATTTGGGGTACTTGGGAAGTCAAACTAAGAAAACAACATGTTGCTTACTGTGAGATCATCGAGTTAAAGCAAAAAGGTAGAGTATCTCACAAACATGGAGTCTTTTGTGCAACTGTGGGTTGTTTGAGGAATACATTTAGATGTTCTACCCTGTCTTCATCACACCCCAAGCAGTTTGAGAGGCAGCAAGATGTAGTGAAATAATACTGGACTTTGTAGCCAGTAGACAGGGATTTAAATCCTAGCTTATAGTGTACTGACCTTAGGGGTTTCATTTTTCTCACTGGTGAAATAGAAATCATGACACTGTTCATTTAAAAGAAATATATCCTCTCAAAGTATTTGTTACATAGTAAATCCAGCAGAATCATGGATTTATATTTGTTTATCCATGCCTATGGGTAGAGAGGAAAGTGCCAATGATCTTTTCCTAATTTGTCAGAATGGTCTTAGAAGTATTAATCTGTTTTTAAATATAGAGATGGCAATTTCAGCTTTATCACCAGATGTATTAGTTTCCTATTGCTGCTGTAATAAATTATGGCAAACATAGATAATAAACACAGATTTATTATCTTGTAGTTCTGGAGGTCAGCAGTCCTAAAATCAAGGTGTTGGCAGGGCCGAGCTCCCTCCAGAGGCTCTAGGGGAAATCGGTTTCCTTGCTTTTTCCGGCTTCTTAAAGGCTGCCGGCGTTCCCTTGGTTCATGGTCGTTTTCCCTATCTTCAGATCTACCAGTATATCGTCTTCAACTCTCTGACTCTGACCTTCTACTTTCATGATCATATCTCCTTCTCTGACTCTCATCCTCCTGCTTCCTTCTTATAGACTCTTGTAATTACATTGAGCCCACCAGTATAATTCAAGATAATCTCTCCATCTCAAGATCCTTAATCACACATGCAAAGTCCCATTTGCCATGTAAGGTGACATACTCACAGGATCAGGATGTGGACATCTTGGGAAAGCCATTATTCTGTCTACCACACCAGGTTAATGAATTACCAAATAAGATACTTAATTAGAATTACACATTTCTTTTGTGGGTTATTTTCATAGAAAAAAGCATTAATTTCTAAAGTTGCAAGAGTCTTATAAAATGCCTTTCTTTAAATAATACTTCTAAGGAAAGATATGTATTAACAGAGAATAGAATTAGTTGGTAGCAGTTATGAATATTCATAAGTCTCCATATTGTAAAAGAGAACAAGATTGACATTCTCATTAAAATTCTCAATTTAACATCTTTCAAATTTAGATTATTTGAAATAATTGTGAAGCAAAATGGTTTCCACCCCTTCAAGGCTGTAGGGAGAGAGTACAGAGCCCACATTTCTTTTTGAGTTTCCTTTTGTTGATTGTGAACATTTGCATTTGTAAAGTTAGGCTCTGGAATTTCACTAGCTACTTTTAAAGAAAAAGCAGGTCTGGAGCCCAATTTTGCTTGTAGAAATGGAGAAAGGGCTGAAAAGGATTTTCTGTATTATCAGTGAAATTATATATTTTGTGCCTCGTAAAGTAGTTGTTAAGATTCAGCGTGATCACTTTTACGAAGTCCTGACACCTGCTTCAGTGAGTGAGGGCAGTTTGAGTCTCTTACACTCTTCTGTACTTTCCATCTTTTGTCTCTTATAAATTTCCTGACTTGTCTTAAATTTTCATAAATTATTTTCCTAATCTCCTGATTAAAGCTATACCTTGAGTTTTTCATTTGGGGTATTGTATTTTTTTTAAGTTGATTAGGTTTACTTATGATATACCACTTGTTACAGTTTCCTGTTGCTTGGAAATATCTTTAAGTTTGTTACTTATTTCTTTATCCATGGTAAAATACTGATTTTATGGTTTGTGTTTGCTAATCCCAGTGTTTGAAGTCTTTTCTGTTATCAGCTGATCCTGCTGATTTGCTTCTTTGTCTAATTCAAGGTTCAAGGATCCCAGGGCAAGTCCTATAGTTCAACCTGAGCTACAAAATGACCTGCTTCCTACCCCGAGATGGTAGTCTTTGGGGTCCCAGCTTATTGTAGGGAGGGTCTCCTGATAGCTTTCCTACTCTGTGTAGTTCTGGGCTTTATCTGTTTCCTTTGCCTTTCAAGGCAACTGAAATATAGAAAGTTAAATTTTGGGGGGATTGCCTCTCTGCTTATATTTACTTCTCTAGGTTCCCCTTTTCCCATGGTGTTGCTCTGATATTTCCATATTTTTATTGCCCTGTCTTTTTGTTGTTTTCAAGTAGTTGTTACTTCTTTTTCACCAAGATTTTTTTTAGTTGTTTTATCATGAGGGTTTGTCCAAACAAGCTGGGGGGGCAGAACTAGCAAATTTTCCTAGAACTCTTTCATTTTCTTTTGAGATTAGGTTTAGGCTCAGATCGTCTCATTACCTTTTGGGTTTTTATTTGCTTTATTTTATAGAGGAAATATCTGTTGGCTGAGGAAATATGTACAACCTAAAAGTAGGGAGTTAAGTTTGATTCGGAGACCTTACTGAGGGAGGAGACAGGGTATATAGGAGTTCTTTGCTGGAAAAAAATATAGTCGAACATCAAAATATTACTGCTAATCACAAAAATAGACATCTCAAGTTAACGATTTTAGTACTTTTCTATGTATGGGAAGATGCAAGAGTCCAGGCTCAAATTATTCCTTAGACACGCATCTTATAACTGTCTAGGGCCAGTATCCCCAGCACAGAATGCTTCCTGTTTTTCTCCATCGTGAATTCCTTTCAGGGCGCACCATGCGGGAGGGGTGGGGGGCGGCTGCAGTGGCTGCTGACTTGATGGCTGGCAACATTTGTTGTTTACTGAAATGGCAAGCAACACTCCCTTTGCACACATCCAGTGCTCAGAAAAGTAAGGATATTTGCCCAAGGTCCAATAGCAAGTAAGAAGTAACATTGGGATTTTAGCCTTGCTCTCTTCAACCCTGAAGCCTATGTGCTTAACCAATTCAGTGCACTGTAACCTTTGGATTCCAGTGTTTTCTGTTCCTGGATTATGGAACAAATCCATGGAGAGTAAATGACTTGTGTTTTTCTTATCAGGTTTTCATCCCTCAAGGTCAGCGCCCTCTCCGTGGCTCTTGGGAACACAAGCATTTCTATGCCTCTTTCACAAGACCTTTGCCTGGTTCTAAAACATCTAATAAGTAAGAAACCCCCTTCTATCACCCCCCCTGTACCCTTCAGAACTGAATTTAAGGACATGCAGTACCCCACCTCTAACCACAAACTTTTATTTCCTTTTCGACTGCAGGATTTTCCACATCAAAAGACCAAAATAAATTCCCATCTGAATTTGGAAAGAGCTAAGGACAAAAGAACCCAGAAAGAAATCCTCTTAGGTGAGCAAAGGAAGGAAAATGAGGTAGGGAGGGACTTGTGAACTTAACAGCTTTATTAGATAGTGTTAGGATAGTTTTGGAATTTTGGTTGGTGAGTGCCCACGAGGCCCCTTGGCATGGTGGAAAACACAGGAGCTTAAGAGCCAGGCATACTTGAATTGGCTGTCAGTTCCCCTACTTACTAATTCTAAAATATTGAGTAACTCAGTTTCCCTCTCTGACCATCAGTTTCTTCATCTATACATTTGTAATAATAATACTTATCTCTCAAGGTTTCCATGTGAAATATAGTATTTCAGTGAGTGTTTGTGCTTGGTATATGCTTACTAAATAGTTGTAGTAGTTGTTGTCTTTATTGTTGCAACTGTAGGGGTGGGAAAATTTTCCCTTCTTCCTTTATAGGTCCCTTGACTGGTCTAATAATTAAACTGACATAAGACAGATTAACAGGATAAAAACAAATTTAATTTTGTATGTACAGGAGTCCCACAAAAATGTGAGACTCAAGTGATCAGAACAGAGAGCTGCTATACCTTGTAGATTAAAAAAACAATGTATTGGGCTTCCCTGGTGGTGCAGTGGTTGAGAGTCCGCCTGCTGTTGCAGGGGACACGGGTTCGTGCCCCGGTCCGGGAAGATCCCACATGCCACGGAGCGGCTAGACCCGTGAGCCATGGCCGCTGAGCCTGTGCGTCTGGAGCCTATGCTCCGCAATGGGAGAGACCACAACAGTGAGAGGCCCGCGTACCACAAAAAAAAAAAAAAAAAGTATTTATGAAGAATCGACAAGGCAAAGGGGTTTGGCCTAGAAATAGTAAATAGTAAAGAATTAACAAGGTTTGTTTGTACAGCCTTCTCGGGCCCTAAATTCCCTGTCTCTGGTGATAAGGATGCCTTCTACCCTTCTGGTACAGGGAGGATATCCTTCTCTTGAGAAAGTTTTCTCCTGCTTTCAGGGGGACAAAGGAGGGTCAGAGTATTGTTCTTGCACCAGCTGGTTCTCAAGTACCTTTAATTCAAAATAATCAATATGCCAACATGGCATATTTTGGGGTTACATATTCTAAACCCCTATACCCCTCTCAAACTCTCCATCTGGTGGGTACCATAAAATCAGGCAAAAGAGAATCTTTCTTTTCCTGTTTTCTTTTTGGTTACCTTTTTGTTAGCATGCCCAGTTACTTCTCCCTTCTCTATTGCTTCCCCTTCTTCAGTGCCCTGAAAATGAATCTTTTGCCGTCTCCCTTCTTCCAAATCCTTGCTTTTCTCTCTTAGTTCTACACATTCAACACCTCCTTTGTTCAGGTCATCTTCCCATTTCCACTCAGTTGAATCTCTTTCGTTGTCTCTGCCATTAGCCTCCAAACAAACTAGTCATCCTCACATCACTTTGCTTCTCCAAGTCCCTCTCTCCCTGAGTTGGGAGGCCACCTAAAAGTGAGACAAAGCCATGAAGTCCCTAGACCTTAGTTTTCTGACTAATTTTCTTTCTACCTCATTTTGGCAGCTTCATTTCATCAAGTAAAAGTTATATGTGTTTTTTCTATCTATTCTGTGTTTGCTTATGGATATCTTTATCTTTTTTTTTTACATACTTTGTATTATAAAGGTAGACACATGCTCATCGTGAGGATTTTGGAGAACAACAAAACTTTATAAGGAAGGAAATAAAAATTGTCCATTTCATTACCCAGATATAAATCCTATTAACTAATTGATATATTTCCTTTCAGTATATACAATTTTGTATCCTGCTGTATTAGTTTCCTAGGACTGCCATAACAAAGTACCACAGGCTGGGTATCTTAAACGGCAGAAATTTATTTCCTCAGAATTCTGAGGCATAGAAGTCTAAGATCAAGGTGTTGACCAGGTTGGTTTCTTCTCAGTCCTCTCTCCTTGGCTCGTAGATGGCTATCTTTTCCTCCCTGTGTCTTTACATGGTCTTCCCTCTATGTGTCTCTGTGTTCTAACTTCTTCTTATAAGGACACCAGTCATATTGGATAAAGGCCTACCCTAATGATCTCAACTAAATTACCTCTTTAAAGGTCCTATATCCAGGTACAGTCACATTCTGAGGTACTGGAGGTTAGGACTTCAACATGTGAATTTTAAAGGGACAAAATTCAGCCCATGCTTTCTCCTCTAAAACCTGTTTTCTTTAAAAAATTATCTCACATGAGAATCTCCCTTGTCAGTAACAATTTTGGGCAACATTTTTGTTGGCTGCGTAATATCCCATCATAAAAGTATACTGCAATTTATTTAACCATTTCCATGTTTTTGGATATTTTGTGTGTTTCCATTTTTTCACTAATATAAATGCTTCAATGAATCGTTTTGTACATGAATCTTTATTTGCATATCTGACCATTTTGTTCAGTAGATTGTTTAAAGAGTAATTACTGGCTCAAAAGGTACGACTATTCTCTGGCTCATAATTACACACTGGAAAGTTGTTTTCTAGAAGTTGTTACCAGTTTACATTCATACCAGCAAGGACAGCAGTCAAACATGCACTCATATAAACTGCTTGGTGAGAGTGAGAGAGGAACAGTTAATCTCACATGGTTGTTTCAATTTACAGTTATTGATGACTGATAAGGTAAAATATTTCATGTATTTATTTTTTATATTTCCTTTTATGTGACTGGTTTACGTATGTTTTTTGCCCATTTATGTTTGAGGATCTATCATTTTAGATGATAAGCTTATGACTAAGACTAGGATCTATTTCAATGAGGGAAATCTCAGAAAAAGCCAAATTCCGAAGAATATTATGGATCCAGAATCCAAGACCAATTGGTCAGAGTCTCTTCTGTGGAGAAGACTTGGCATGTGATGACATAGGCTGCAAGAAAGCTTTGCAGGGAAGAATCTAACATATTCCTTTCTCCAGGGAAGTCTGTTGTGGGCACAATACTGCCACTTATAAAAATAATCTTACTGAAGAGAAAGGCTGAGAGTGCATTGGCTGAGAAAAGGCTGAGCTAGATGTCTGTTATATGAGGAAAGCCCCTAGGAGAAAGAGCATAGAGATACGGTTCATAGGACTATGACTCTGCACAGTTTTTAGAATGTGTGAGACACTGGGAAATTTTTGATGCACAGAAGCCCTACATGTATGATTAGTGTCTAAAAGTCTTTTGTTAGTGTTCAAGGTTGATGCCTCAGAGTACTCTAGTAGAGAGAAATCCTGTGAAGGTAATGAATATAAAGGAATTTTTAGTCATGAGGCTGATCTTAATTTGACATCTGAGGATTCACACCTGAGAACTTATTAATTAATATGGCTGTAAAAATGTGGGAAGCCCTTCAGGCAGAACTCGGTTCTCTTTCAACACCAGAAGTTTCATAGGGTGGGGAAACTTTCCCAATGTGAAAGATATTGCAGTGAATAATCAAGGTTTTTCCACCATATGAAAATGCATAGTGAAGAGAAACCCTATGAGGGTATTAACTGGGAAAGACTTCAGGACAAGCTCAGACATTTTCTTTTGAAACATGAGAGAGTTCCAAGGTAAGAAAATGGTTGCAATGCCTGTGTGGAAGGCTTTTCAGATCTAGCTCAAATCTTATTAAGCCAAAAAAGAATTCATGGTGCAAAGAAAGCTTATGCATGTAATGAATGTGGGAAGGGGTTTTGGTGATATCAGTCCTTATAGAATATCAGAAAATTCATAGTGGAGATGAAAGGAGATCCTTGTTTATCATCTGCAAATTCATAGTGGAGAGAAACTACTAGACTGAATAAGCCTTCAATTAGAGGCCAAGTCTTATCTATCATTAAGTGATTCATAAAGGCAAGACCCTCAATGTATGTAAAAAATATGAGTGGGCTTCCCTGATGCCGCAGTAGTTGAGAGTCCGCCTGCCAATGCAGGGGACGCGGGTTCATGCCCTGGTCCGGGAAGATCCCACATGCCGCGGAGCGGCTAGGCCCGTGAGCCATGGCCGCTGGGCCTGCGCGTCCGGAGCCTGTGCTCCGCAACAGGAGAGGCCACAACAGTGAGAGGCCCGTGTACCGCAAAAAAAAAAAAAAAAAAAAAAAAATGAGTATGCTTTCCTTAGGATTTAGCCTTATTTGGTATCAGTGAGTTCATAGTGCAGTGAATGTAGAAAGGCCTTCAATTTGAAGTGTAATCTTGCTCAGCATTAGACAGTACAGGAATCTGATTAATGTAATGCTGTGGAAAGGTCTTTGTGAGAAAAATCAGATCTTGGTAAAAATGAAAAAAGATTCATAATAAAAGTTAATTAAAATACTTTCCATTTATTGCATATAATTATACACCTACCATGTGTACTACTACTATAAGAACTTTACATAGTTTGTTTAATCATTTAATTCTTGGAACAATCGTATAATATAGGAACTCTCATCCTTGTTTTACATGTGAAGAAACCAAGAAAAAGAGATGGAAGAATTTTCCCAAGGTCACACAGCTATCACTGGAAGAGCCAGGGTTTGAATCCTAGACAGTTTAATTATTCTAGGTTTATACTGGCAATGTGTAAATCTTCAGAGATTTGTTAGCCTTTATTCATCATTAAGTGATTCATTCCAGAAGTCACAATTCACTCTTCAGTGCAGTGAGTTTTGGTAGCCTTCAGTCAGTTTTGGAATCTGGTAAATACTGCCAGAAACTCCACATTGAGCTCCAGAAAATTGAGTAAAGGTTATAAAGAGTTTATTGCTTTGAATAGGGATCACCTCCAAACTTGAAAGATTTCATTAATAACTGGATTCTCTTCTCAAATGTTCACCACAACCACTTCTCATGGTGTAGGCTCTGAAATTGGCTAGGTCAGTTTCATCATCACGAAATAAGGGAGAATTGTCCAGTTCTACAAAAGACTGAGTAGGAATGGAGGCCAGACAGATGTGTGTGCTGGAAGCTTCAGGAAAGGTTCCAGATCATTTTAGGAATTATAACCAGAAAAGCCAAAATAAACCGAGAAAATCTAGCCGATAAGAAGTGGAGAAACTAGGGTATATGGAATGATTTTCCTCCCGGTATGGGTATAGACATAGTTTGCTTGTCTATCACCCAGTATTCAGAGGAACTACTGCTTGAAATTGCCATAGGAATATTCAGTGCCTTAGCATTGACAGATCAGTATGCCTTCCAGAAACTCAAGGTATAAGAACTCTAATACATTGATTTTTATATCCTCTCACTTTAAGAAGGCAGCATGGGGATTTCCCTGGTGGTCCAGTGGTTAAGACTCTGCGCTTCCACTGCAGGGGGCATGGGTTCAATCTCTGGTTGGGGAAATAAGATCCCACATGCCGTGTGGCACGGCCAAAAGAATAAAAAAAAAAAGAGGCAGCATGGTACAGCAGAAAAGTATTTGTGTTCTAGAATCAGCTATACCTAGGTTTATTTACCAGCTTAACCACCTTCTAGCTGTGTGACCTTGGTTATATTTAATAAATCTCTCTGAGTCTCATGTTGCTCATTTTTTGGGTCAGAATATTAATACCACAACAAGTTGTAAAGATTCAAGGGATTTTAAGGGTTATAAAGTGTCTAGTGTAGTGCCTGGCACATAGTACACACTTAATGAATGTTTGCTATAATTTTTTTAGCTCTTCCTCTATAATACAGAGCTCCCCGACCCCAGTGTTTTACAGCTGTGTTGAGATATTAATCACTTTAGACCATGAGCTTCTGCTAAGTCATATGGTACCTTTGTGTGAATTGGAATATGGTATCTCTTCTTCAAAACATTTTATTACTACCTGCCAGAAAATTGTCATAATAAATGCAAATATGTATGATGTGCACAGTATGAATGATACCCTGCAGAATCATGTGATGCACAGCTTGCACAATCTGCAAATGGTAGGCTAAATAGTGGGCCTCCAAAGATGTCTGTCTTAATTCCCAGAACCTGAATATGAACCTAATATGTTACTTGAAATGGTAAAAGGTTAAGGATTTTGAGATATGGAGATTGTCCTAGATGATTAGGGTGGGCTCAGTATAATCACAAGGCTCTTTATAAGAGATAGGCAAGATGGTCAGAGTTATAGAGAGAAGATATGTGGGCAGAAGCAGGGGTCAGAGAGGAAAGAAGATAGCTAAGCTGATGACTTTGATGATGAAGAAAGGGACCATGAGCCAAAAAATGTAGACTCTCTAGAAACTAGAAAAAGCAAGGAAATGATTCTCCCCTAGAGCTTCCAGAAGAAATGCAACCTTGTGAACCCATTTTAGACTTTCGACTTCTAGAACTGTAAAAGAATAAACTTATGTTGCTTTAAGCCACTAAGTTTGTGGTAATTTGTAGTGACAATAGGAAACTAATACATTGTACAGGCAGCCCAATTTGCCTGGAGCTTCCAGGCCAGTTACTTCTGGCAATGAACAGTCTTGTCCAGTATAGCCCCATGTCTGTAGATAAGTTACCATTTTGTATATGTGTTATGGTCTTAAGATTTGGAAACAGTGCTCCAATAGATTGTTGTTCCATTTGAGAAAGGAATTTTTTCTCTTCTGTACTTTCCCAGGGGTTCTGGATGCAGAAGGAATGAAGATAAGTTGATCCATTGTTTCTCCAAGTGTGATATGCCTGGTAGCTCAGGTGCAGCACTTTGCTTGTTATCGGATTTCTGATCCTTAGAGAGGAATATTTTCTGAATCAATTGAGATGAAATTGAAGTATAAATCAGAATACCAATATGTGGGGTTTTGTCTCTTCTGATGACAAGATGTCTCTTCAATGGGTAGTGCTGGATATATACAGACAGAATTTACCTCCTGATGCCAATTTTTGCTACAACATACTGTTGCAAAGAGTGTTTAGGAGATACTCTGCCATTAGTTATGTTAATTCTCCCATGTTAATTCTCTTAGATCAACTCCAGTAATTACTGAGGCACTCCATTGTGACAGCCTACATTCCAGGATAAGAAATAAATTTTATATCTTGTGCCAATTCCAATTGATTGAAATCGGTTTTCATAATATGCTGGCTTGACAATGATTCTGAGGTGCAAGGGGACAATTCTATGGTAGATTACTGATGTCTGCCATAGATAGGAGATTGGCATCAGGCTGGCCTCATATATTACATCCTTCTGATGATTCTTTTATTTATTCAGAAACATTTGTTAAGCATCTTCTTTATACCAGGCACTGTGATATATATTTTGAATAGAGAGATGAAAAAGATATGTTCCTAGTCCTAGAGAAGCTGATATTAGTAGAAGAGACACATAAACAAATGTACACAGCAGAATATCACAGATGCTTGATAAAAGTCTATATAGAATACATTAGAGACACAGAGGAGGACCATAGTTAATTCTGTTGGGTGGGAGAGGGTTCCAGAAAGAAATTAATGCCTAAGTCCTACAAGGTGTGTAGATGTTGTCAGCTTTAACTGTTGGGGCTGAGAAATAGAAGAGAGTCATTCCAAGCAGTGGTGGTATGAGCAAAGACACATTATATGAAATAATTCAATGTTTTCAGTATATTTATGGTATGTTCAAAATGGTTAGTATACTTGGAACATAGAAAGTGAGAGGGTATTTAATGAGAAGAAGATAGTGGCCAGATCATTGAGAGCCTTGAATGCTATACTAAGAACCGTGGGGAGATACTGGGATTTTAGTCAAGAGATTATTAACAGGAACAGATTTGCATTTTAGAAATATCCAGTGAATGAGTTTTTTTAAATTAATTTTTATTGGAGTATAGTTGCTTTACAATGCTGTGTCCATTTCTACTGCACAGCAAAATGAATCAGCCACACACGTACATATATCTCCTCTTTTTTGGATTTCCTTCCCATTTAGGTCACCACAGTGCATTAAGTAGAGTTCCCTGTGCTATACAGTATGTCCTCATCAGTTGTCTAGTGGATGAGATTTTGATGGATAGACTGGAGAAGACAGAACTGTGTACAGGGAGATGAGTTCAGAGGCTATTACAAAAGAGGAGAGATGTTGAAGCCTGTGTTAAGGCAGTGGGAATGAAATTAGAATACATGTATGTGAAAAATTAAGAACTCAGTGGCTGACTGGAGGATATAGGGAGGCCGATGAGAAGAAGGAATCTAGGATGATCTTCAGTTTTCTTTCTGCCTTGGGTGGTTGAAATGTAAAAACCATTCCATGAGCTGGAGAACTCAGAATGAGGAACAGGTTTGAGGGGAAAAAATGATGAGTTCAATTTTGAACAAAGTCTGAAGCACCTTTGGAATGTCCAAGAGGAAGTATCCAGTAGGCAGTCAGGAATTTATTCTGCTGTGAAGCAAGTAGGGTTACAGATAGATTTGGAGGTCATCAAGCATAGAGGTGCTGGTTTTAATTAAGGTATGAATGAGCTTGCCCCAGGAGAGTGTGTGGAGTGAGAAAAGGTGGGGGCGGGGCAGAATCTCAGAAATACAGGCATTTGGGAGTGGGGATGGGGGCCAAAAAGCTGAGAATGAGCAGCAGGAAAGGTAGGAGGGGAACCAGGGGAAATACTACATTCTTGTTGTGCTCTCTTGTGGCAGTCTGAGTTTCTTTCCCAGAATAAATTTCCCCTCTCGTGTCTTCAGTCTCCCCTGTCTCTGACTATCTTGGACCCATAATTTCCAGTTCCACCCTACCTGTGAGACTGGGGCTACCAGGTTCTCTGGTGGTCACTTCTCAAGTGTAAAACTCCCCTTTGACTATTGCTACAATTTAAGAACAATTTGGAACACCCACTTCCCTGAGTTGCAAAAGAATAAAAGGCAAACATTGGGGGCCCTTCACTTTCTACATTTATATGCTCCTCACCTCTTGATCTATTCTGTTGGCCATATTAATTTCGGTAAATCCCAGTTCTCATCATATCCCTTTCCTTTATAATTAACTAGCGCCCTTTATAATGAAAGTATATTCTATTTTGTATTTTTATTATAGTAAGTATAATATTTAGATACAATATATTCTATATTATAATAAGGCCTATATATGGCTTAAAAATATATAGTCATAACAAAAAATAGCAGTATTTAGCTTCACCTCCCCACACTCACCAGGCTCAAGTGCCTGAAGTAACCAACTTTGAAATGTGTTAGCTATTTATTTTGGTTTTTATCTCAATAATTCTAAACAATACGGCTATACTATTATTTCTTGAGTTACTTATTTCAGGTATTAGCTGTTGACTTCCTGTTGTGGTAGATGAAGATTAAACTTTCACTTTTCCTCTCCTGCTTCCCTTCTCCATCCTTTTAATATAGTTATAGCATACATTTTTAATGATAACATTTACATTATTGTGTGTGCATTGTTCACTAAAGAGACCAGTAGTGAATTGTGATTACATTTTTCTTGTACACATTTTTATCAATTCTAGATTTAATAATTGCTTTTCACTTGCATTTTTTATATATTACTGTCTTTTCCATCTAATCTGTATGTCTGTTTTTTTTGTTTTTGTTTGTTTGGGGTTTTGCAACATGCTCAAGTAAGTTAGGTTATCCAGAAAATTTATTTTCTGGAAATCCCCTTTCTAGAGCTTTCTGTCCTATTCCAGTCTGGACTATTTCCACCCCCAACTCCTGGAAGCTTTTAGAATTTCTACTTTATCACTGATATTCTGAAATTTCATGGTGATGTGTGGATATTTGTGTATCTATTGTACTGGACACTTGGTAGACTCTTTCAGTGTGTATGTTCTTGTGCTTAAGCTCTGGAAAATTTTATTGCAAGCTCCATAAGGACGGAGATTTTTATCTAATTTATTTCTGTGTCCACAATGCCTAGAATAATGCCTGATACATGATGGGCACTTATTATTTGTTGAATGAATGAATTATTATTTACATTTAAAATAATATGAATAAAATAATGCCAGTAAACCCACCATCCAGGACAAGAAATAGAACATTAGCCATACCTTAGTGCCCCCCCTGCCATGTGCGCTTCTCCAATCACCCCTCCCGTTTACCTCCATCTAGAGGTAACACTTCTCCCTGACTTTTGTATTAACAGTCCCCTTGGTTTTCTTATAGTTTTATCACCTTATATGTATGTCCCTAAACAATATATTGTTAATTTAAAAAAAATTGAAAAGCACACATCTAGTTGCATGAGAAAAGGGTAGTATTGCCCCTGTTAGATAATGTGTCCTAGGAAAACATAGGTTCTGAGTCAAAGACTGACTTCAGCGTTCCTGAGAATTTAGTAAAGCCATTTCTGGGAAAATTAGTGATTGAAATCATGAAGTTTCGTGTAAAGTTCTTTGCCTGTCTGGCTTTAGTTTTTCTATTGTAGATAATTTTTTCTTTCTATCTGTAAGCTTGTAAGATGTTTTCTTTATTCTTTGAGTTCAGGAATTTGATCAGGGTATGCCTAAGTATGTTTTATAATGTAAGCTTCATGAAGGCAGGGATTTTTGTCTGTTTTGTTTACTGATATATCTCAAGGGCCTTAGAATCATGCCAGGCACATAACAGGTCCTTATTAAATGTATTGATTAGATTAACATATAGCACCATAAAGTAATGAATGGATAGGTGAATGGATAAATGAATTAGTGTCAATCTTGTCTGGAATTCAGAGGGATCATATGGTTGTTCCATTTTTAGTTTTTTGAAGAGCTGCCATACTGTTTTCCATAGTGGCAATTTACATCCCCAGCAACAGTGTACAAGGGTTCTCTTTTCTCCACGTCGTTGCCAACATTTATTATTTGTAGACTTTTTGATGATAGCCATTCTGACAGGTGTGAGGTGATATCTCATTGTGTTTTTTTTTAATTGAGGTAGAGTTGCTGTACAATATATGTTTCAGATGTACAATATGCTAATTCACAATTTTTAAAGGTTATATTCCATTTTTAGTTATTATAAAATATTGGCTATATTCCCTGTGTTGTACAGTATATCCTTGTAGCTTATTCACTTTATACCTAGTAGTTTCTGCCTCTTAAATGCCTACCTCTGTCTCGCCCCTCCCCCTTTCCCTCTCCCCACCGGTAACCACTAATTTGTTCTCCATGTCTGTGAGTCTGTTTCTTTTTTGCTATATTCACAAGTTTGTTTTATCTTTCAGATTCCACGTATAAGTGATATCATAGAGTATTTGTCTTTCTCTAACTTATTTCACTTAGCATAATACCCTCCAAGTCCATCCATGTTGCTGCAAATGGCAAAATTTCATTCTTTTTTTATGGCTGAGCAGTGTTTCATTGAATATATATGTCACATCTTCTTTATCCATTCGTCTGTTGATGAACACTTAAGTTGCTTCCATATCTTGGTAATTGTAAATAGTACTGCTAATGGATTAGCAGTATTGACCTTGTTGTATTTGGGTCAGTACCACTAGAACACCCAACTATGTGCAAGTATGAAAAGTGTTCCTATGCAAAAGAGGTCACATGTGAAGTCCAGTTCTCACACTGCTTTATTTCCAGAGAACAGTTGGCATTTCTGTACAACACAAATTGTCCTAGGGTAAAAACTGAAAATTCCAATATTTGGGCCTAGTTACCTTGGACACAAATTGTACTCTGAAATGGTGTTATTACTAATAAGCAGACAAGCACAGTATTTAAGTTTGTATACAAGGGCTCAAAAGCTAGCACAAAGCTAGCTAGCAAAAAGAAAACAAAAGAAATAGCCAAAATATCTGTTAGAGTATAAATTTCCAGAAAACTTGTTAACAAGAACATCCTATCAGACTAAATTCTAGTTTTTTCTTAAAAGGGTTTTTTACCCCTTAAGAAATGGTTCACCGATGTATAATCTTGTCTTTCTCTAGTAAGGCTTTTGTACATCTGGATGAATGTCTAACTCCTTTTCTAGTATTTCACATAAAGGTTTGCCACCCTATCCCATGAAAGAATTCTAAGCAATCTTAAGTGCTAATCAAAAACAAACTCCACCTTGAAACTTGTTTGTGTTAAAGACAGATAAAGCCAGTAAAGAGAATTTACATGATTTCAGTGGTCTACATTGTGTGGGAATTGTAAGGGATCAATAAATAACACTTGTCTTCCCTGCCTAGGTTCAAAACCAATTGAAATATAAATGTAGGAATCAGATAGATGGAGATCAAAACATCATCATCTTCATTACTAATAAAGCTGGTTGGAGAAGATGGTTTTAGTGTGGAGTTCCAATTAGTGTGGACCCCAGAATTAGGCAACTTTGCCCAGACAACTGCAAAACCACAAGACTCCAGGCCAAAGTAGGCCCCTTATTGTATGGCAGGGAGCCAGTCAGAATGCATGTTCACTATAGGCACACAGATTCCTGAAAGAGAAGAAGAGAGCAAGGGCCCAAGCCAAGCCTACTCAGATATTTCTCCTAAACATACTAGTCATATAACTCATCTCTTTTCCCATGGACAGAAAAGCAGGAATGTTAGTCTAGTTGAAGTTCTTCCACATGGAAGCATGAGAAGTAAAGATTAAGCGTTCCATCTAACATAGCTTAGTGATATCTTCAGTATTGCCATTTGCTTGAACCTGTCTATCCTCTACAGTACCAAAAATATCACAATTTTGCTTTTAGCTTCACAAAAAAAACTGTTGGGATATTTTAGGAAGACTTAAGTATAGTGCAAATAACTTAACTGCATAGTTTCATATTAAAGTCATATCAATGGAATATTTAAAAACTTCATCTAAATGCAGTAACAAAACATGAAGAAATGTTTCTTAAAGGCAAATGTACCAAAAGGAATCCATTTACAACTAACTAAAGTGGGAACACAAAATATTGTAACTTTTGACCATGGTCTGTTCCTCTACTTACTAAAGCTTTGAAATGAAGCTTCATGTAAGAAATTTCCCTACTATATCTGCATTCATGTAATAACCACATATTGGGAAAGTATGTGGTATGGGGGTGGGAGAGAAGAGAAGGGAAGGGAAAAAAGAGAGAAAATGAGAAAGATTGCAGGGGATGGGCACCATGTGTAAAATTGTGGATGATCTGAGCTGTGTATTTGATGCAGAGATGGGGAGAGTATTGAGTGACAGTGGGATAGTGGGGAGTGATGTGAGCAAGGTATGTGTGATCATGGTGGCAATGGGGACGGTATGAATAATAGTGGAGGATGGTATGAAATCACTGAAAATGAAGTCAGGGACAATGTGAATGTTAGTGACAGGACAAGATCAGAAAGTATGTGATAATGATAGGGATGCAGTGCATGTCATACTGTGGAAGATGAGAACTATGCATATGTATGGTTGTGTGAAAGAGTAGGGAGGGAGAGAAAATAGTGAGAAAGGACACGATATTAATGAGACCCTGGGATGCTTGTGTGTTTGAAAATGTGGATGGGGCATTTCAAGCAATAATAGGAGGACGTAGACAGTGGGTGGAATGGGGAAAATGTAGTGTGATGGTAGAAGATAGGTACATGGTGGAAGTGATAGGGTTAGTGTGTTTGTATGTTTGAGTGTGTGATGCTGGGGGCAATAAGAAGTATATCAGTTAGTGGGGGCAGATAGGTACAGTGAGCATGCATGACAATGGGGAATGGTAATACTTATGATAACTTAGAGCATGGAAATCATGAGTGTCTGAGTGGAGTTGTTGAATAAAGTGTGTGATGGGTAAATGCAGTTTCTGAGTGTCAGTGAGGAATGGCAAAAGAATGTGTGAGAATGGAGGTGATGTGGTTATTGATTGTGAGTGTGTATGATATGGAGATAGCATGAGCATGTGGGAAAGGAATTTTGGAGGATGATGGAGGTTTTATAGTGGGGATGTGGACTGTGTGTGTGATAGTGGGTATGGATAGGCACTGTGTGATAGTGTAGGGATTGAGTAATGGTAGATGTGACTGAGTGATGGAGATGGTGTGTGTGATAATGGAGGTTGATTAGAGGTACTTATATTTGACAGTGGGTGTCATGGTACTGTATGGACACTTGTGTGTATGATAGTACAGGATAGGATAATGTATGTGCAGAAATGAGAGTAATAAAGACAGTGTGTGGGTTAGTGTGATAGTTTGGAGAACTGGGATAGTGTGTGGAGATCATAAATCATAGTCATTATCATATAAGTCATAGAGGGAATCATGTGTGAATGAGATAGTGTCTTAAAGATTCTGTGTGTGTGTTTGTCAGAGAGAGAGAGAGAGAGAGATTTCATGTTTTGTGATAGGCATTTGGAATTGCATTTGGATATGAGTAACAGAGATCTGAAAAGTAAGTTGCTTAAAATGACTAGGGGATATCTTTATCTTACTAAAACAAATCCAATGGTATAAAGCCCAGGACTTCCATGATTTCATCAGTGTCTCAGGTACCACATATTTTTTTGTTGTTATTCCATGATCCTTAGCATGTGGCTCCCATCATGGTTGCAGGATGGCTGCTGCAACTCCACCCATCATTTACATGTTCCAGGTAGGAAGATGAGGAAGAGGAGAGGGCAAAATAACTTGTCAGTAGAATTCATCTCCTTTATACAGAGCTTTCCCCCAAATCCTACCCAACAATTTCCATCTACATCCAGTGGACAGAACTGTGACACATGACCACCACTGTCTGCAAGGGTGTCTGGGAAGTATGTTTACAATTGGGAACATTATCACCCATAATAAAAATCAAGGTTTATTTAGTAAGAAAAAGGGATGTTGGGTAGGATACAGCCAGTAGAGAAAGAGGTTGAAGATATGGGAGAGAGGGTTTATAACTAATAGATTAAAATCCCAGAGGTGAGAGACACAGTATTCAGGGTACAGGAACACTATATGATTGGCACAGTTTGAGTTGCTGGGGATATCGTAGGCAGAAATAAACATGTTTTCTCTACCCTCATGGAACTTACTGTCTTGTGAAGAAGACAGACATTAATCACAGACCAAATTTTTGTGAAGTTGACACTGCTGTGGAGGGTAAGTACGGGGCTTTGTGAGTAGGTTTAAAGAGGATTTGATCTACTCAGGGAGGTGAAAGATGGAGGAAGTGATGATTGAGCTGAGACTTGAAGGCAGATTCAGAGTTAACTGGATGAAGGATGGATGGATGGTTGGGATGGGGGAAAGTGTTCCCAAAAGAGGAAACAGTGTAAACAAGGGCATTTATGTGCTGTTTGTTTTTAAATTTTTATTTTTATTTAATTTAGAATATTTGCTATTGTTATGTCTTCAAGTTCACTTGGAACTTGAATTAACTAGGAAAGTTCACTAATCTTTCCTAGTTAATTCCATCCAGTGTATTTTTTATTTCAATTCTGCTTTTTATCACTAAGCCCGTGATTTGCACCTTATTAAATATATCTCATTTCTCTACTTAACATGACCATTCTTTTTTCTAGCCTTTTGGACATATGGAACATAGTTATAATAACTTTTTTAATGTGCTTGTCTGCTAAATATAGCATCTGTGTAAGTTCTGGGTCAGTTTGGATTGATTAACTTTTTTTTTCCTCCTCATGATGGGTCCCATTTTTCTGTTTCTTCATATGCTTGAGTTTTTTTTTAATTGCATGCCAGGCATTATGAACTTTACTTTTTGGTAAAATTTTGGTATAAAGGTTTACCTTTTGGTGCTATTATTGTATTATTATACATCTTCTTGAGCTTTATTATGAGAAGCAATTACTCGGAAGCAGTTAAATCTTTTTCAGGCCTTGCTTTTAAGATTTATTAGGCAGGACCACAGCATTGTTCTGCTAAATTATCCCAGCCTACTGAGGCAAGCCCATCTGAATACCCCATGCCTCAGGAATTGAGTTTTTCTGCTCTGGATGGTGGGAACAGGCATGATCCCCAGACCTGTCTGAGCTTCTGACACTTGTTCCCTCTAACACTTTCAGATGGTTCTTTTCCAAGCCTTGGATAATTTCTTTATATGCATTCACTAATCAGTACTCTCCTGAATATTTTATGGCAATCCTTCAAAGGTGTCTGGTGTTCTCCCTAAGTGCAGCGCTCTCCTTTTTGGTATTCTGTCCTCTGAACTCTAGCCACCTTGGTCTTTCTGGTCTCATCTCTGTCACCTAAACTGAGTGAATCCTTTGGACTTTGACTGCATTCTCCCTCATTGCACCACAAACTGGAAACTCCCCCAAGTTGTAAAGGTTCACCTCATTTTCCCTCATCTCTCAGGGATCACTGGTTTTCATTCCTGGATGTCCAGTGTCTTGAACACAATTATTTCACATTTTTTGTCCTCCATTTTTTTAGTATTTTTGTCAGGTTGGAGGGTAAATTGAGTCTCTAGCTTGCCTCTTAGGAAGCTGTATGGTGGAGACTTAAGAATAATTTCCTTTCTTTTCTTTCCATTTTCGTTTCCATTTCCTTTTTCTCTTCTTTACTCTTCCTCTCCTCTCCTTTGAGCTGGTTGGTTTCCTCACTACTGCCAAGTATCAGATATAAGTGATAGCTGTACTTTAAAAATTTGTGTTATCAGATGAGGAGAAAGAGCCTGAAAAAGAACAAGAAATTTATTCAAAATCAAGGATTTGAGGAAGATTTTGGATCACAGGTAATATGACCACATATTCCAAGGATAACTCTTCATAACTCTGAGTTTAAGAAACTTCTGAGTGGAAAGACAGGTTAAAGAGACAGATTAACCTCCCTTCAAAGGGTAGATGTTTAAGCCTTAGGATAGATACTCACAGAATTGGCTCCCAGCCAGGGAGCTTCCAAGACTATAGTAAGTATTAGAATAACTGTGCTCTAATCTTAGACACTGTCCTACATTAGGATGAATCTATACATAGGACAGACAGCCCATGATGTGGGTCACATGATCATAGCTTCAGTCCAACTTCAGAGATTATAAGTCACCAAGAAGTTCATGATGGTGAGAAAACATGTGCAAAGAGTATTGAAGAGCCTTTAACCAGGCTTCAGATCTCGTTAACATCAGAAAATTCATCAGCAGAGATAAGCCCATGTATGTAGTGATCATGGATGATCTTTCAACCAGAGTTCAAGTTACTCAACATCGCTAATCATCAGAGAAATGCAAGTCAAAACCAAAGCGAGGTATCACCTTACACCTGACAGAATGGCTATCATCAGAAAGAACACAAATAACAAATGTTGGCAAGGATGTGGAGGAGAAGGAACCCTCTACACTGTTGGTGGGAATGTAAATTGGTGCAGCCACTATGGAAAACAGTATGGAGGCTCCTCAAGAAACTAAAAATAGAACTACCATGTGATCCAGCAATTCTACTCCTGGGTATATATTCGAAAAAAACCGAAAAACACTAATTCAAAAAGATATATGCACCCCAGTGTTCATAGCAGCATTATTTACAAGTCAAGATAAGGAAGCAACCTAAGTGTCCATCAACAGATGAATGCATAAAGAAGATGTGGTATATAAATACAGTGGAATATTAACCATAAAAACAAATGAAAGTCTGCCATTTGCAACAACATGAATGGACCTAGAAGGTATTATGCTTATTGAAATGTCAGACAGAGAAAGACAAATACTGTATGTTATCACTTATATGTGGAATCTAAAAAATAAAACAAACGAATATAACAAAACAGAAACAGACTCCCAGATACAGGGAACAAGCTAGTGTTTACTAGTGGGGAGAGGGAAGGAGGGGGTAGGGGATTAAGAAGTATGAACTACCATTTATAAAATAAATCACAAGGATATATTCTACAGCACAGGGAAATATAGCCATTATTTTATAATAATTTTAAATGAATATAATCTATAAAAATATTGAACCACTATGTTGTATACCTTAAACTAATATAATATTGTAAAACAACTATAATTCAATATAAAAAAAGTTATTAAGTGTAGTTGAATACATGGTGAAGAGAAGCCATAGGAATGCACTTAACGTAGAGAGGTCTTTAGGAGCAAGTCAAACCTTAGTAATCATCAGAAATTCCAATCTGGAGGGAAACTGTTGACTATCCAAAATGTGATAAAATACTCCCCTCTCTTCTTATCTCATGCAGATCCCCCCAATCTCTATAAGTGGTTCTTTGGATCCCTCTTCACATGGCTTTGGCAAGGGAGTCGCATGCCCTTCCCTTCCTCAAGGGAGAGAAAGACACTCTTTCCCAAGCCAAGGACTCACAACACTGTAAATTGTTCTCTAATTCTTTCTAGTCTCTTAAGTACATTTGGGCTGAGAAGGAATGGAATAAGTATCAGTAGTATGAGTAGTCTGCCACCCCTGCCTAAGCCCTATTGGATTGTGTTCAGGACTCCTTGGTGGCTCTCTTTAGAATATGGGGATACTTGGCTTTTTTTTTTTTTTTTTTAGCTATGTGGCTTTAACCAAAATTCTGAGGCAACTGTAAAAGTCCCAGTGAATATCCTGCTGAATTTGTATTGTGTTTTCTTACTTTATACTTCATGCTTCTGTCATGAAAATCATCAAAATAATTCAGATTTTTATCATTTCCCACTTAGAGCATAGTCTTGAAAGGTAAGTTACTGAGAAAGTATTTTTAGGCCCTAAATACACATTTCCAAATTAATCTCCAGAAAAATGAATATTTATTTGGCTTTTGGATTGGGAAGGACATCTGTAGCATTAAAAATATAGAGGAAATGACAATGGAAAAGAAAGTAATGGTTTACATTTTTTCCTAGATCAAGAATTCATGAACAAAATTAAGAGGCAAGCCACAAACTGAAAAATAAATTGCAGCAAATGAGCTAGATATAAGGTTAATAATCTTAATATTTAAAGAACTCTCACAGCAGAAGTACAAATGTCTAATAAACATTGAAAGCGTGTTCCACTTCATTAATCATGAAAGAAATGCAATTTAAATCAATTAAATATCATTTTGTCTATCAAACTGGAAAATATTTTTCAAGCAAACACTCAACACTATCAGAGGTACATGTGACCTCTTCTACATTACTAGTGTTGATCAAAATCTTTCTGGAAAGCGTTTTGGTATTACTGAATAGCAACCTTAAAATAGTTCATACACCTTTGACCTAGTAATTCCATTTCTAATAATATACCATGAGAAAATAATCTGAAATATGAACTGAAGTTTGTGGGGAAAAAAATCACCACAATGATAATTTAATGAACAAAAATAAATAGAAATAATACTTTTGTTAATTAGTCATAGGTAAATTCATATCATTGGATATTGCATAGTTATTATAAAGGAAGTTTGCAAAGGCTTTTTAATGTCATGGAAAATGTTATGTCAAAATAATTGTGATGTAACATCATGTACTAAAAAACAGTCTCAGGTGGAATATATCATTTACCATTGTGCATGTGCGTGTGTGTGTACAATGTTGGAGTTGGTATGGTATCCCAGTGCTTTTCAGATTATCCTTGTTTCATTAAATGAATCAGGAAATGCCATAAAGCTGAAGTATGTGATGACTTGTCTAAGCCCAGCTCCCTGTTATAGTTGTCGTTAAAGCTTTGTGATTCTCAAATTAGGCGGTTTAGAAGTTTTATATTGATGCTGAACATTAAAAGACACATATGGAGCTAAATCATATCCCAGGTATATGAGAACATTCGGATATACCTCTGGATTTTCCAATGCAAATGATAGAGGGCCTGTGTGTCACAAGATACCAAGAACCCTTATGGCAAGATCATCTGATAAAATATCAAACATCCTCAAACTGTGTGGAAGTTCTACTTGCAGGCTTCTGGTAACCTTCTGCTTATTAATGGAATATTAATTGCTAGGTGGTGGGAGGGAGGAATTAACTGGAAGGGAAATGTGGAGTATGAAGGAAGGTGTAACCTATTTAAGTTTATAAAAAAATCATTTGATGTAACCTCGAGATGTCAGTTTGGCTGATCCCGTGATACAAATTGGCATGAACAGCTCAGTAAGGTTTCTTAAAATTGTGTGAGCATGACTGGGCTCAGTTTGTTTACATTAGACTGAGATCCATTAGTCCTTGAAAGCAGGTAATATGTGTGTTTTTGCTCATCATTATTTCCCCAGCACTTACCACAATACATAGCACCTCTTAAGCATACAGTACTTTAAAATTTCTTTCTTCATTCTTACACATATGTAAATGAAACAGATGAAATCAAGTTACCTCCATTCCAGAAAACATGGAAGAAGGATTTAAGAATTCCATAATGTTCATTTTGAGGCACCATAATATTTTATGTTTGGGCCTCAATGAACAGTATCTTCGTAAGAGTTTTAAGAATCATATTTTGAATGATTAGTCTATCATTCACTTAGAAAGGGGTGTTATAATAGCATGATATGATTTTGGTTTTATTATTCCTTCTTGCACATCTATTAAATTATGATTTGTATATTATTCTGTTTACATTATGCAGTGAACTTTTAATCTAGAATGTTTTGTCTTAAAGTACTATGTCTAATATTAATACATCTTCTTTTGTTTATTAATTGTGTGCCATAACTTAATTCATCCTTTTATTTTATCCTTGCTATATGTTTATGGTTGAAATATTTCTATTGTGAATTGCATGTAGTTGTTTAATAATGGAAAAATGTATTGCATAAATTTCCTTTGATTAAAGCATCCCAGAATGTCTATAATTGTAGTTTTGATTTCCTCTTTGAAGGAAAGCTTCATTTATTCCCTCTCTGATGCTTTTCCTGTCTTTATGTAGTTCTGCACTTCTGCCCTATATCATTTTCCTTGTGCCTGAAAAATCTTTTGACACTTCTTGCAGGGCAGATCTACTGGTGATGAATTCCTTCAGTCTTTGCTTGTCTGAGAAAGTCTTTATATCTCCTTCACTTTTAAATGATACTTTTGCTAGACATAGAAATCTAGGTCACTGGATTTTATTCTTTTAACATTTTAAATATTTCACTCCACTTTCTTCTTGCATGCTTGGTTTCTGCTGAAGTCTTCTGTAATTCTTATCCTTGTTCTGATATAAGTATACTTAGAATTTTTTTTCCTCTGTCTTCTTCCAATATTTTTCTTTGTTTTTGGTTTTCTGCAGTTCGAATATGATGTTCCTCAGTGTAAATTTTTTAGTATTTACCTGCTTGGTGTTCTCTGAGTTTCTTGGACCTGTGATTTGTTGTCTTCATTAATTTTGGAAAAGTCTTAGCCATTATTATTTGCAATATTCTTCTGTTCCATTCTCTCTCTTTTCTCCTTCTAGTGTTCCAGTTATGACATAGTTGTATCCTTTGAAATTGTCTCACAATTCTGGAATGTTCTGTTCTGTTTTTTTCATTCTTCTTTCTATTTATATCAGTTTGGCAAGTATCTCTTGCCCTGTCTTCAAGTTCACAAACTCTTTCCTCAGCTGTGTCCAGTCTACTAATGAGCCCATCAAATGCAGTCTTTATTTCTGTCATGAGATTTTTTTATTTCTAGCATTTCCTTTTGATTCTTTCTTAGGATTTCCATCTCTCTGCTTACATTACCCATCTGTTCTTGCATGTTGTTTGCTTTTTTCATTAGAGCCTTTAACATATTAATTATAGTATATTAAATTCCCTAATAATTTCAATAGCTCTGTCACATTTGAGTCTGATGCTTGCTTTGTCTCTTCAGACTTTTTCTTCCTGCCTTTTGGTGTGCCTTGTAATTTTTTGTTGAAAGCTGGACAGGTCATAGGAACTGAGAGAAAGAGAGGCCTCTGTTGTGAAGATTTATGTTAATCTTGTTAGGAGGTGGGCTTTGTTTAAAATTTACTTTAGCAACAGGTGGCAGAGGCTTCATATTCCTCTAGCGTCCTCTCCTCTCTTGACTTTGGGCTTCCTTAGAAAGTCTCTGTCTTGCAGCTCATTCTGCTATAATCCACTATAATATAGTGGAGCCCTGTTGGTATGGTGTGGGGGAAAGGGAGTGTTTTGTAATATTCCAATTAAATTTCAGTGTTTTAGTGGGGCTGTGACCCTTACAAGTACTTCTTCTTGTATAGTCCCCACATCTCCACCCACACAACTGTCCCTCTGCCACACACACACCTTAGGTGAGACAAGAAAGCTAGAGCGGGGCTGGAGTGAGAAAAATGTCCTACCTTCATGGCTCTGGGACAGGGCTCTGGTAGTCCTTCTTCCTGGAAAGTAGGGCGTTGTTATGGATAAGGCTCTGGGCATATTTCACAAGGGTAATCACAAAGACTCTTACCCTCCTCCTGCTGGGGCTGCCATGGTGTCTTTCTCGTATCTTTACTATGAGAACCTGGTGAGATTCCTGGAAATAAAGCCCATGAAAGTGTGCTTTCTCAACAAGACTACCACTCCCAGGAGTTTCTCACTCTCATTCTAGTCCATATTCAGCCTCTAGCAGTTTGTCAAAATTTTCATTTAAGAGTTCCTACAAGGTTATGGCTCTAGTGGCTTCTGCCTTAGATAAGCAGATCTTGTCTGTGACTCTTGATTTGCCTGTCCCTCAATATTTCAGGATGGTGGTTTGCTCTGAAACCTTGTTTCTCCTTGAAGTCCAAGAAAAGTCATTGACTTTTAGTTTGTTTAGCTTTTTGTTCTTGTTAGCACTTCTTTTCAAGACTGTATCTCTAGCCTCATATTCATTTTGGGAAGAAAAGCAAAGAAGAAGTAAGAAGTCAGTAGATATTGTGGGTTACTGAATAAAGGAGAAACCTAGACCCTGTGTTACAGGGATGGGAAGAAACCCAAGATAGGTTTGTAAGATCCTCTAGCAATGTGGCCTTGTGCCTCACTTCTTGGGTAAGGCCAGGAAGAGGACAAGGACAAGACTACAAACTAAAAATGGTTGTGTGGTATCTATATGCTTTCTGAGCTGTGGGC
Source organism: Monodon monoceros (assembly GCF_005190385.1). NCBI lineage: Eukaryota > Metazoa > Chordata > Mammalia > Artiodactyla > Monodontidae > Monodon > Monodon monoceros. The sequence goes on from NW_021703779.1 coordinate 45,142,797, forward strand.
TTCCTCACATAGTTTCTCTCAGCTCAGGATATCATGGGAGTATAAGAAGAATATGTTAATCAAAGACAGCCTCACAGAGATGAACATATGATAGGAGTAGCAGAATATTTCCCATGTATATGAGTGGGATATGACACCCTCAGAGAGAGTCAGACCCCAAAAGGGGCTTTGTGGTAAAGAATTAGGCTCAACTCAACAGCTACCTGCTTGGACAAACATTGGTAAACCAGATATGACATCATGTCATGCTGGCATGGACATGTGATACTCAACATATATCACCCATCCTGATGTTTTGACACTAAGATACCATAACTTACAATCCCAAAGAATGGGGTGAGGAGAACTTCACACTGCTGGAGTTGAGTTTCAACCACTCAGTAGATTGGGAACTTGACAGAATTCAAGTTGAGTTGCAGAGAAAAAGAAAACTTACATTTCCTGCATACCTAAATTTGTCAGATAACATCCATACCTGATGAATAACGAGCAGCAGAAAGTATGTGATAAATGCTGAGTATCACACACAAATTTATCTATTCAAAATGTGGGGCACGTGGCGCTTACTGGTTGAAAACCACAGTGGTCTTACCTCTAGGCAAGAGTGACGTCCTGTGAGAAATTACCTCTGGCACTTTGATGGGTACCAAATATAAAGGGAACTAGGTATTTGAGGAGAAAAAAAAAGTTCTAACATTAAGCATTCTTCTCTCTGCAGACTGAAACCTGCCAATAGTGAGGTGTGATTCCACATCATTCCTCCTTCTCCCTCTCCCCCATCCCCCTTCCTCTTTCTCCTCCACCCTGCCCCTCTTACTTCAGACACTCCTCTTTCCTCCCTAGTTATTTTCTCTACACCCTCCTTCCTCTTTCTCTTCCTTCCCCTTGTTTATTTTCCTTTCTTTTTCATTTACCCCTTAATCTCTCTATCTCCTTCCACCTCCCTTTCACTCTTCCACCCTACATCTCTTCTCCCTTATGCATTCTACTTCCTCATTCTCTTTCCTCCTGCTTTGTCTATTTCAACTTAGTATCCATTCCTTCTCCATTCTCTTATTTCTCCTTATCTTAATAATTCCATTTACTTGCAACTGCTATTGTCACTCATTCTTTCTTTTATTACTGTTTTCTTTTTTCTTCTTTCCTTCCTCCCTTCTCTTTCTCTTCATCCCCTCTCTTTTCAACTTTTCTCTCTCCATTTCTCCCTCTCTTCATGCATCCTTCTAGCAATAGGATGATGAAAAGTGAGAGAATAGAATGGAATCGAGGTGTACTTAAAATGGTAGAATCAACAAGAATAGGTGATGGATTAGATTTGGGAACAAGGCAGAAAGAAACATGAGTAACTGTAAGTAAAATAGGAAGAGAAATAAACTACTAAATATGTTGTTTGAAAGCTACTTATAAAAAAGCAACAAACATTCTAAATGGCAAAATCATTTCAAGAAAAAGAAAGGGATGTTACTTTTTCAGATTATTGCCCAATATTGTTTTTGTTATTTCAGCAAGTCATATAAGACATCAAAATGACTGCAATATATATTGTTAATTAAGTGATCAAATTATTTTTTTCTTATAGTATGATTTTACATTAGAAATCTCAATAGTTATAACTTTTTTAAAAGCCCCCAACTAGAATTGGGGGCTTCTGCTTCCAGCAGAAAGAGGTAAATGGTATAGATGTACTCTTCCCTATTTGTCACTGAGCATTATATATAAAACAAACGTGTGATGACCCTGAAAGTAGGAGATAAGATGGCATGCTCTCTAGGGAACTTGGATCCCAAGCAATGACGTGGTGGTGAGTTCCCTGGCTATGTAATTAGGCACCTGGTCTCTCCCAATCAGGGTGGTATCAGTAAAAGCTTAATATGGAGCTGGAACTCTCACTTAGCCCTCAGTAAAAAGAAGCCCCTCTCTCCCAGGTGTCAGTGGAGGCTGAGTAGGAATGTGGACTTCCACCCACATGTGGTAAACCAGAAGATTTAAGTAAGATTCAGATCCTTATAAGATGCAAAATATCCTGGATGCAATTGAAAATCAATTGTCATATCAAGAACTATGATAATCACAACTGGAATGAGAAAAGACAGTCAGCACACACCAACACCAAGATGACAGATATTAGAATCATCTACAAGGGTTTTTAAACAGCCTTGATAAAAATGTTTCAATGAGCAATTGTTCATAGGACACATGAAAGAATAGAAAGTCTCAGCAAAGAAATAGAAAATCTTCAAAAGAATGGAAGATATAAAGAAGAATTTTTAAAATTTAGGAACTGAAAAATCCCATAAATGAACTTAATCAATAGATGAACTCAACAGCAGAATAAGATGACAGAAGAATGAATTAGTGAACTTGAAGGTGAAAAGATAGAAATTATATCTGACAGAGAAAAACAGACTGAAAAACAAAAATAAATAGAGCCTTCAGGTATTTGTTGGACTATTGCAAAAGATCTAACATAGGTGTCATCATAGTCACAGAAGGAGAGAAGGAGGAAGGGCTGAAAAAGTGGCTGAAAACTTCCCAAATTTGGAGAAAAGCATAATCAGATAGACTCAACATCATCAGCCAACAGGATCTAATTGATATTTATAGAACACTCCACCCAACAACAGCAGAATGCACAAAACTGATGAAAAAGTCAAAGAAGATCAAAATAAAAGGAGAGACATACTGTATTCATGAATTAGAAAAATCAACATAGGAAAGATGTTAATTCTCCCTAAATTGATATACAGGTTGAATGCAGTTGCTATCAAAATTACAGTAAGATGCTTTGTAGATATAAATTATTCCAAAATATGTGGAAAAACAGAAGAACTAGAATAATAGATAAAATAATTCTGAAAAAGAAGAATAAAATTCTATCCAACTTCAAGACTATTGTATAACTACAGTAATCAAGACTATTGCAGCATTGATGGATGAGTAGACACATAGACCAGTGGAACAGAATAGAGAACTCAGAAATAGCCTCATGCAAGTATGGCCAACTGATTTTTGACAAAGGTGCAAAGATAACTCAATGGAAGGATTATCTTTTAAACAAATTGTGCTGGAATGATCAGATGGATTTCTGTAGCTCTGCCTCTCCCATACCCCCAAATAAAACTCGACCTAGACCTCACATCTCATTCAAAATTTAAGTCCAAATGGATGATAGACTCCCATATGAAAGTTAAAACCTGGGCTTCCCTGGTGGCACAGTGGTTGAGAGTCCACCTGCAGATGCAGGGGACACGGGTTCGTGCCCCATTCCGGAAAGATCCCACATGCCACGGAGCAGCTGGGCCCGTGACCCATGGCCGCTGAGCCTGCGCATCCGGAGCCTGTTCTCCGCAACGGGAGAGGCCACAACAGTAAGAGGCCCGTGTACCACAAAAAAAAAAAAAAAAAGCTAAAACCTTAAGTCTTTTAGAATATAATATAGGATAAAATCTTCAGATCCTCATGGCTTGTTGAAGAGTTCTTAGAAATGACACAAAAACCACAGTCTTTGAAAGGAAAAAAAAATCAATAAATTGGACTTCTAAAAAATTTGCCATGTGACTCTGTTAAGAGGATGAAAACACAAGCTACAAACTGGGCGAAACCAGTTTGCGAACCATATATCTGACAAAAGACTTATACATAAAATATATAAATTCTCAAGGTTCAACACTTTAAAAAAAAGAAAGAAAACAGTCAATTGAAAAATGGACAAAAGACATGAAGAAACATTTCTCCAAAGAGGATATATTGATGGCAAATAGGCATATGTTAAAAATGTTCAACATTATTAGCCATTAGGGAAATGTAAATTATAACCACAATGAGTTATTATTTCACATTTATCAGAATTCCTAAAAATATGCAACACATGCTGCCAAGTATTTGGAGAAAATAGATCCACTCACATATTGTTGGTGGGAATGTAAAATGATACAATCACTCTGGGAAAGTTTGGCAAGTTTCTTATAAACCTAGCATGCTCTTATTACACAATCCAGCAATTGCCCTCTTGGGCATTTATCCCAGAGAAATGAGAACTTATGTTCACAGAAAAAACTGTACAAAAATGTTTATAGCAGCTTTATTCTAATAGCCCAAACTGGAAACCACACAGATGTACTTCAGTGGGTGAATGGTTAAACCAACTGTGGCACATCTATACCATTGAATAGTACTCAGCAATAAAAAGGAGAAAACCACACAACTTGGATGTATCTCACAGGCATTATGCTGAGTGAAAAAAGTCACTCAAAATGTGACATACTGTATGATTCCAATTTTATAATCTTCTTGAAATGTTAAAATTACAGAGATGGAGAACACATTAATGGCTTCCAAGGGTTAGGGATAGTGGTGGGAATGGAGGTAAGTGTGACTATAAAGGGGTAGTACAGGGAAATCTTATTGGTCACAGAATAGTTCTGTATCTTGGTTGTTGTGGTGATTACTGTGGAAACCTCCACATGTGATAAAGTGACATAGAACTATACACACATGTGATACCAATGTCAGTTTCCTGGTTTTGATATTGTATTGTATGTATATAGATATGCTCACTGAGGGAAGCAGCTAAAGGGTACATAAGACCTCTCTGTACTATCTTTGCAATTTTTAGTGTATCCATAATTAATTTTAAAGTTTAAATATTCTTAAGTATGTTAAAGTGGTAGAATTAATAAAATAATTTGCTAAGAGCAGCTGGCCCAGCTGTATTTCAAAAATCATGCCATAAATATTGGCATGGTTGGATACTATTACTGTCACCACTGAATACTGTATACTGGATGCTGCCCTTGGCCCTGCTACCAATGCTGTGCCTAGAAACTGGATTTTCTTGCGGTTCCTGCTCCCACCATCACAGATATGGCATTGAATTCCATCATTGAATCTTTGAATCACTCCTTTCAGATCAAGTGTTAGGTTGGAATTATGACTGTGCAGTAGAAGACTTGACTCGGCAGGTCTGGGGTGTTCAAACCCTGTGCATTCCGAAAAATGTCTGCACATTTCAAAGAAAGGTCCAGCTCTTGACAAACCCCTGGGAGATAACCTCTAAGCCTTTGGCATATGGTGCCTGATTAGAGTCTCTGTTAACCTGGGGCTTTGGGCCAACAGATGGTTTATGTTAAGAGTATGATTTATAGTGGGACCTTGAGCCTTGCGGCGTTAGTTTGACCTCTGCGCAGGCTGAAGACTGAGTAAACTAAGGTTAGCCACCCAGGTGTTCGATGCCTACGTGACTGACCTCCAGTAAAATCCCAGGCGCCAAGGCTCAGGTGAGCTTCCCTGGTTATCACACATCTTGCTGGGAGAATTAAGCACTGCCATACAACTCCACTGAGAGAGGACAACTGGAAGCTCATCCCTGTTCTCTCCTGGACTTTGACTTAATGCACCTTTTAGCTTTGTGGATTTAAATCGGTATCCTTTCATTGTAATAAACCATAGCCATGAATGTAGCACCTATCCTGAGTTCTGTGAGTGCTTCTAGTGAATCATTGAACCCGATGGTGGCCTTCAGGACCCCACCACACTGGTAAATCCTAGATCACATTCTCTTAGCTGCTAAGGGAATGTGCATAAGTGAATAATATATCTGGCCTTTTTGGCAGATATATTCTTGCAGTTGGAACTGTTACATAGTATAGAGTATACACACTTACTAAAATGTGAAAAAAACCATTTGCAATACATCTAGCTCTAAGGGATTTCAATAAGCATCTGTAGGACTGTACCAAGAAGTCCGCAAAATAATTAAGACAAAGACAACACAAGAAAAATAGGTAAAAGACTTGCATAAGTACTTTCCAAAAGAAATCCAGTAGGTCCATTCTTATATGAATATGTGGTCCACTACTTACTTATCAGAAATGTAAATTAAAAACACAAGGAGATACCAATAAAATACACATCAGATTGGAAAAAAAATTGGAAAAGTCTTATGACACCAAACGTAGAGTATATCAGTCTTACTCCTGGGCATCTGATGTCATGGGAATAAATATTGAGCATTAAAATATAAGGATATATGTACAAGTATTTTATTGCAATGTTGTTGGTATGTGCTCCCTCCCTCCGCCAAAACACCTGAAACCAAAATGAATTACTATCAGTGAGGAAATGTTTGAATACATTGTGGTCCATCCCTATTATGGAATATTATGCAGGAATGTAAAGGAATGAATCAGAGGTAGATTAGCATTAACTAAGATAAATCAGATGCATTAAAGTGTATATAATATGATCTTAATTTTTGTAAAACAAAAAACATGGAACATGTTTGGACATAAAAGGATATAAAAATGGCTGCTAAAAATGCATGTCTCAGGACTTCCCTGGTGGCGCAGTGGTTGAGAATCCACCTGCCGATGCAGGGTACACGGGTTTGTGCCCCGGTCTGGGAAGATCCCACATGCCGCCGAGCAGCTGGGCCTGTGAGCCATGGCTGGCTGAGCCTGCGCGTCCGGAGCCTGTGCTCTGCAACGGGAGAGGCCTGCGTACCGCAAAAAAAAAAACAAACAACCATGTCTCAGATGAGGGTATAGAGGTGAAAGAAAGTGGGAGGCAGTAAGTAAAAGAATGCAATTTAAAGTATGGCATATATAATGTAATCCCATTTATGTAAGAATATATATGCATAAAGTGTATGAAAAGGTAGCATCAAAATCTTAATAGCAGTTATCTCAAGGTGGTGAGATTTGGAGTGATGGCTACTTAATTTCTAAAATATTTAGGTAATGTTTGAATTTTTAATGATGAATATGCATTATTTGTGTAATGAGTAAAAGTAAGTGAATTCATCACAGGAAAGAAAAAAGAGTGCCTCTCAGGTTTCTTGCATAAGCAGTAGGGTGGATGGTGGGATTCATTCATTCATTAAATATTTTTTGAGCATATAAAATATGCCAGGCATCATTTTAGGTGCTAGGGATACAGCAATGAATAAAACAAAAATCCATCTCTCTAAAAGAGAGAGAAGGGCATGACTAAAGGAGAAACACAATGTGCTGAGGAGGAGGATATATGGGACCTGTTAATAGTAAAAATACCAAGACAATTGCAGAAGTGAGGTAGTCTGTTGGATTATAGATCTAGAACTCATAAGCCAAGTCAAGAACTGGAAATACAGATTTGGGAGCAGAAAGCATATAACATGGTGTTTCAGACCTTTCCTGAGTCTGATCACGTCCCACTGCAGACACTTTACAGAGGAAGTGCTGAGGAAAAACAGGCAGCTTGACAGGGGAGGTTGCTATGCAACAGATGAGGAAAGTCATCCAGCCAGGCAGAATTGATGTTGGCCCTTGGGGACCAAATGCTGCAGTTCTTCCCAGCATTAGCTTCCTTTCATATGTTGGCTCCTGGCAGGAGCTGATGTAAGAACAAATGTGAAGTGTACAAAGATCTACCTTGGATTTTTGGAGAGTATCAGTTCAATTTGAGTCATTTCACATCTGTATATCATTTTCTGCCTTTTTGAGCTTCTCCAGTCATTCTGGAAGTGCAGCATGTTTGTTGTTGGGTAGGACCCCAGTAAGTGCTACTTGTGCTTCCCGTTGAGAAGCCGGGCTCAGAGAATTCCAGTGGCCTGAGTGGGCTCATGCAGCTAGTGACACACTGGTCCAGCACTCCATCCCACGAATTGAGGCCCAGCCCTGGAAGGAAGCAGGGCAAACGTTTACTCTTAATCAAGGCTTGCCATGGCTCAGACATACAGGTGCCTTATTGTCCTGGTTGCTCCAGCAGGCACCAGAAAGGCCTCAAGGACAGCGTTTGTGCCACTCATAGCAAAGAGGCCTGACGGAGCAGGGAGTGGACCCCAAGGAGCAATTTGCACACCGGGATGGACGCACGTAGAGCAGGTGGGGAGGGGGGAGCGGGGGACTTCCACCTGTGCCCTCCGGGATGCAGAGCGTGAGCTTAGGTCTCAGGGAACAGAACACTTGCTTGCTTGGGACAGGTGCTGACAGAGCAGGGGAGGTGGGGCGGATCTATTGCTCAAACTGAAGAAGGGAGGGTGCCTCAGTCCCCGGGCCAGCGATGGTGCAACGGGGGTTTTTAGGGTCTGGAAGACCCAGGCCCACATTTTGCATTTTCTGTTTACTGGCTCAGTGTCCTTGTCTAGTTCATGTAATGTCTAGCTCAGCGTCTTTATCTGTACAATGGAGATGCTGATATCCACCTCCCAAGGCTGCTGTGAGAGGAAAACAAGCTCCAGCGTAGATCGTGCTGTGAAGTACACGTTGTGCCCTTCCCTCCCCTCCTCCCCGCCTCCACACACAAAATAAATAGCTGGAGCTGCAAAAGGGCAGGAAAGAAGCTAATGTTTATGAGTCTGGAAGCTGTTGGGTGGGGGGGAAGATCATGTAGAGTCACGTGGCAGGCACAGACTTTTTCTACCTCCATTAATGTATCCTCTCTGGCCATTCCTTTTCCTAGGCCCCCTAAGTGGATGAGCTTATTTTTAGCAGGAGCCAAGCACTTGTTGCAATTAGAGACCCCACACAGAGACCTCCTTAATAGTGACCTAAGTGCTGCTAGACTAGAGGGTGGAGTTGCATGCCCACCTGACAGGAGGGGCCTTGAGAGGGAGGGATAGAACAGAGACGCATTGCGGAAAAGGTAGGGGGCCGGTGTGTGGGGCAAGGGGTGGGATCTAGAGGCACAGCGCATCTGTTTGGGGGAGGGGATATAGAGGAAGGGGAGGGACCGCTGTAAACTGTCCACCTGGTTGGTGGTGGGGTGGTGTGTTGGCAAAGGGGCGGGACTGCTTCCCGCTGCACATGCGCAGCATAGCCTTCAGGGCGAAGCTTTTGTTGGGGAAACGGGCGGGACTCTTATTTGGTCGGTCAGTTCTTGCGCATGCGTACAACCATGTGAGGCGGTGGGTGGTATATTAGGCGAAGAGGCGGGGTCGTCCTAGCTGCCGCGCTGGCATTTTCTCCTGGACAAGGAGAGGGTGCGGCTGCTGAGAGCAGAACACTGCAATCCCGATCCTCTGAGTCGTGAAGAAGGGAGGCAACGAGGGGGTTGGGGTTGGGACCTGAGGCAAGGTGAGAATTAGCCCCCAGACAGGGCATCTTGCCCCCTGGTGCGGGCCCCCCATTTTTCATCCCGATCCCTTTACCCCGGATTCTGATCCCTCTTCCACTCCCCGAACCCTGATTCACACACCCCTCACCTGAACCTCCCTTATTCAGAATCCCTGTTCGCTCTCTGAACCCCTCCCATCGTTCAGAACCTCTACAGATTTCTCGACCTCGATCTGTACTGTTATACGATTCCTCCTGATTCGAAAACTCCATTCAATTTCCCAAATGCGAATCCCAACGCAATCTGCCTGGATTCAGAACTCTTATCTGAACCCCGATTTGAAGCTTCTCCCCGTCGTAGCTTCTCGGGATTCAGAACCTCCATCCGGACACCCATTCACTTTTTGCACTCCGATCTGGCCCGTTCCCCTCACATTCAGCACCTCATCCGCCCCCACAATCAAACCTCAAACACCACCATCTCCCCAAATTTGTTCCTTCGCATTTGCCCTCTGTAGTATAATGCCCAACTCCTCCTCCACACCCCCCAGGCTCTGCTCTTGCCAGAGGGACAAGAACCATGTCTCAGAAAATGGACTGTGGTGCGGGCCTCCTCGGCTTCCAGGTGAGATCTCCACTCCCCTCCCCACCATTTCCTTAGCCGACAGTTCCCCCCGGGCCCCTTTGGCTGTCCAGACGCCTGGATCCGATTTTGCCTTCTTGGTGCCTAGATTCCGTCGTTTTTCAAATTCCCATGGTTTGAGGGCGCGGGGTGTGGGGGGGTCGTCCCTTTTCAGCCATCAGTCCCTGCTCAGAGAAAGGGGAGACCCTGTTAGTAGTCAGGGCAATCTGCCCAGAGAATCCTGGTTGGGTAAGGAACCTTTTTTTTCCGTAGTCCTGAGGCTTGTAGAGCTCTCTGCCGCCCCCTCCCCCAACCTCCCGCCTCCACCCTCCCTTTCTCCAGCATTCCCCACCCCCTGCGACCCCCTTATTCTCCTCAACTCCTCAAGGCGGCACTCTTGCTCCGCCTCCTCCTCCTGAGCTCCTACTTCACTCTGCATTGCCCTGTTCTAACCTCACTCCTAGATCAGCACCCCCCATCCACTTTGCCTCCTCTCCTCATTTGGCCCCACCCCTTGTTTAGCCCCTGCCCCACTCAGCCCCTACCACAAGTTTTGTTATCCCTTAATCCACGCAGGCTGCTAGATCTCTTCCTCAGCCTTCCTCTTTTTGCACCAACCGCTCGCCTGCACCATCCCTGCGTGTTCTCTCCCCTATCCTCCCAACCCCACCTCGCAGACCCAGAGATTTAATTTTTTCCCCCTGTATTTGCAGGCTGAGGCCTCCGTGGAAGACAGCACCTTGCTTATGCAGACCCTGATGGAGGCCATCCAGATCTCAGAGGCTCCGCCTACCAACCAGGCCACAGCAGCTGCCAGCGCGCCGAATGCTAGTCCTCAGAGTTCACAGTCCCCAACAGCCAGTGAGATGGCTGATATGCAGGCTTTAGCAGCTGCCACTAAGCCTAAGACAGCTTTTAAGGCCCAGAATGCCACCACAAAAGGCCCAAATGCTGCCTATGATTTCTCTCAGGCTCTTAATGCCAAGGAGACTCCCAACACACCGCCTACAGCAGCCTTTAAGTCCCAGAATGCCCCCCCAAAGGGCCCAAATGCTGCCTATGATTTTTCCCAGGCAGCAACCACCAGTGAGTTAACTGCCAACAAGTCGGAGATGGCCTTTAAGGCCCAGAATACCACTACTACGGTGGGCCCAAATGCCACCTACAATTTCTCTCAGTCTCTCAGTGCCAGTGAGATGGTCAGCACTCAGCCCAAAACAGCCTTCAGGGCTTGGAATGACACCACTAAGGCCCCAGTAGCTGATACCCAGACCCAGAATGTTAACCAAGCCAAGATAGCCACTTCCCAGGCTGACATAGAGGCTGACCCATGCCCAGGTATCTGTGAATCTGATGGTGCAGCTGCACAGACATCAGCAGATGGTTCCCAGGCTCAGAATCTGGAGTCCAGGACTATAATTCGGGGCAAGAGGACCCGCAAGGTGAGATCCCTGCTAGTTCCACTTTGCTTTGGGCGCTCTCTTTTCTTCTCTGAGGTTGTTCATTTGTTCTAAACAAAACAAAACAATATATGTAACTGTCTGTATTTGACTAGGTTGTAGGGGATGATAAAGGTGAAAGTGTTAATTCCTGTTCTCTGAGTGTCCACAGACTAATGGGGAGATGAGACATGGACACATAATATATACAGCCTGTATGTAATTCACTTTACGTTTTGAAAGTAGCCACCATGTGTTAGGTCTTGGCCTAGACACATTCACACAGGTTATCTCACTCACTAAATCTTCAAGGTACCTCATACCAGCTAGGGATCATAGTTTCAGTTTTATGAGAAGGAAACTAAGTCCCAGAGAGGTGAAGTGACTTGAGTGATTTGTCCAGGGTGGTACAAGCAGAGCCAGTGGTGGACATGGGAAGAGGAGAAGCCTCAGGCCCCACCCTTGGGTTGCTCCTGGCCTGGTTCAGAGATGAAACTCCTGCCTGGAAGACAGTGAAAGACAAGCCCAGGACTCAGGGTGACCATTGGCTAGTGGGTCAGGCTGTCACTACAGGTGAGGGTTTTAGGGGGCCTTCCTGGAATAGATATGGTGAGGACACAGAAACAGTTGGTGACCCTGACCTTCCTTTTCTCTGATGATGCAGATTAATAACTTGAATGTGGAAGAGAGCAGCAGTGGGGATCAGAGGCGGGCCCCACTGGCTCCAGGGACCTGGAGGTCTGCACCAGTTCCAGTTACCACTCAGAGCCCACCTGGCGCACCCCCCAATGTGCTCTGGCAGACCCCATTGGCTTGGCAGAACCCATCAGGCTGGCAAAACCAGCCAGCCAGGCAGACCCCACCAGCACGTCAGAGCCCCCCAGCTAGGCAGACCCCACCAGCCTGGCAAAACCCAGTTGCCTGGCAGAACCCAGTGATCTGGCCAAACCCAGTGATCTGGCAGAACCCTGTGATCTGGCCGAACCCCATTGTCTGGCCTGGTCCAGTTGTCTGGCCAAACCCATTGGCCTGGCAGAATCCACCTGGATGGCAGACTCCACCTGGATGGCAGACTCCACCAGGCTGGCAGGGTCCTCCAGATTGGCAAGGCCCTCCCGACTGGCCACTACCCCCTGATTGGCCACTGCCACCCGATTGGCCGCTTCCCACTGACTGGCCACTCCCACCTGACTGGATCCCCACCGATTGGCCAGTTCCACCTGACTGGCAGAACCTGCGCCCCTCACCAAACCTGCGCCCCTCTCCCAACTCGCGTGCCTCACAGAACCTGGGTGCCTCACAGCCCCGAGATGTGGCCCTTCTTCAGGAAAGAGTAAGAACTGTAACTCCCCAGTCACTTCTCCCCCCACCCCTTGCTCTTTTCATTGTTGTCTTTCCATCTATAATTCAACCAAGTGTTCTGTAAATATCTTATAACTTTAATGATTTCCTTTTTCCCTCCCAGGCAAATAAGTTGGTCAAGTACCTGATGCTTAAAGATTACACAAAGGTGCCCATCAAGCGCTCAGGTAGGTATCCAGTGCCCTCTCCTGGAGCTCTGCTCTTCCCCTCACCCCGTGCTCTGTGGACGTCTCTTTGATTATATGTCCCCTCCTCTTCAATCCCGTCCTTCCATGGTTGAGTCTTCCTTTTTCACTGACTGTGCTCCCCTGGGCAGGGCTGGCAAAGAGGTCGCAGCTCTGGTCCCTGCTCAGCTCAGGTGCTCCCTCCTCTCTCCTACAGAAATGCTGAGGGATATCATCCGTGAATACACTGATGTGTATCCAGAAATCATTGAACGCGCATGCTTTGTCCTGGAGAAGGTGAGAAGGCAGCCCTGAGGAACAGAATGATGGGGAAAGGGTTTTTGGTTTTTGTTTTTGATAGATATCACGGGAAAGTCTTGATTTAAAAGATTCATGGGATTCCTACTGGGAGTTTAGGGCAAATCTCACAGGGAGGCGAAGGAGTAGCTGAGTGTGGGTAGTACTGAGTGGGGGTAGCTTATGCTAGATTTTGTAATTTCATAGTCTGTTTTCTTGTCCCTGTAGAAATTTGGAATTCAGCTGAAGGAAATTGACAAGGAAGAACACCTGTATATTCTCATCAGTACCCCTGAGTCCCTGGCTGGCATACTGGGAACGTAAGATGGGAAAGGAGGTGGAACATTGCCTTCCTCAGTGATGCTTTTTTCCTGGAGTTTTGAGTAGGCCAGGGTCCAGGATTCAGGGTCACATAGCAGGTCATGGGCAGACCTGGGGTAGAATTATCCCCTAGCTGAGGAATACTGGGGAAGCTAGATGGGTAAGCTGCCTGGGGTGTCTCATGCAAATGACTGCTGAAAATATATTCTTTTTGTGCTTCTTTAGGACCAAAGACACACCCAAGCTGGGTCTCCTCTTAGTGATTTTGGGTGTCATCTTCATGAATGGCAACCGTGCCAGTGAAGGTGAGTGGCTGGGCCAGCAGCTGGGGGTTGGCTACCGCCTGTTTTCCATGCTCATTTTCCGTCCCTTGTCTCCCCTTGCCTCCCATTGCAGCTGTCCTCTGGGAGGCACTACGCAAGATGGGACTGCGTCCTGGGTATGATTGGGCTCTCTCATCTCTTGCCTGTTTATATCATCCTTTGGCAACAGAGGATGGTCCCAGGATTGCATCAGCCTGGTGGTCTAAGGGAATTGGTTTGGGGAGGTACAGAGCCCAAGGATGTGACCTGGGTGGATGGGGAAATAGTCCTGACCTCTCTGCCTCTTCTCTTGTCTCTGACCTCTGTGCTGGAAAACTCTTTTCTTTCCTTTGGGCAATGTCATAGTGTGTGATTATGGATCCCTTTTTTTTGTTGTTGTTACTATCAGGGTAAGACATCCCCTCCTTGGAGATCTGAGGAAACTTCTCACTTATGAGTTTGTAAAGCAAAAGTAAGTGATGCCTAAGCAGCTTTGTCTGGTCTTCATGAATTCTGTGTGCTGGTCAGCCTCAGAAAGCCCTTTCCATGCTCATTTCTTATACTAACTATACCTATACCTATGCATATACACACACATATGTACGCAGGAGTATTTATTGAGTATGCTCTTTGTGGTTGGATTTTCCTGCAGTATAGTGATCTTGCAAGTGGAGCCTGTCCACCACGCCCACAGTAGATATTCCAAAGGCTGAGCTTAGCTGAGGCTTTGCAATGGGCCTATCTGTGATTCAATGACAAGATTATAAGCACTTGGAGCTAGAGCTGTGACAGAGGGGGTGAAATTAAGTGTTGTCCTTTCTATGACCCTACTCAAGCCACCCTCCAGGCCTAGGTGACTGCTTTGTGTAGAAGCACTGGCACAGGAATTCAAAGGCCTGATTATTAGAGGGTAAATCTGTGTTTAGGAATGAGACTGAGGGGAGTTGCTACCTGAAATCTGGGATGTCAGAATCTCAGATTATTATGCATTGATAATCATTCTGCCTGGGTAGAAACAAAGGCCTTTCTCCTCTTTCTAAGGTACCTAGACTACAGACGAGTGCCCAACAGCAACCCTCCTGAGTATGAGTTCCTCTGGGGCCTCCGTTCCTACCATGAGACTAGCAAGATGAAAGTGCTGCGATTCATTGCAGAGGTAATAGAGGAACTGCAACACTCTATAGGTTAAGGGATGAACTATGACTGACTGGGAAAATTCCAGAGCAGGAATGAGATTTTAGGTATCGCACACGGTAGGTACCACATTATTGGTGGTATTTGTTGTTACTACATAAATAATAGCACAAAGTAGGGTGCTAAATATGTAGTAGGTGCTTCATAAATATTAACTAATACTATTATGGGTTTTATTTTCTATTCCTCATCTCAGGTTCAGAAGAGAGACCCTCGTGACTGGACTGCACAGTTCATGGAGGCCGCAGATGAGGCCTTGGATGCTCTGGATGCTGCTGCAGCTGAGGCCGAGGCCCGGGCTGAGGCAAGAACCCGCATGGGGATTGGAGATGAGGCCGTATCTGGGCCCTGGAGCTGGGATGACATTGAGTTTGAGCTGCTGACCTGGGACGAGGAAGGAGATTTTGGAGATCCCTGGTCCAGAATCCCATTTACCTTCTGGGCCAGATACCACCAGAATGCTCGCTCCAGATTTCCTCAGACCTTCGCCGGCCCCATTATTGGCCCTGGTGGTACAGCCAGTGCCAACTTTGCTGCCAACTTTGGTGCCATCGGTTTCTTCTGGGTTGAGTGAGATGTTGGGTAGGTATATCACTTTGGATTGGGCACTTAGGGTCATTGGGAGATACAGAATCCATGGGAATGTATTTATGTGCTCTAGCTGGGAGTCCTAGGAAACACGTGGTGGGGAGCAGAGGAAAGTATGTGGAAGCAGTATTTGTTATTTATGTTCCTTACTATTTGGTATATAGCATTGACTTTTACATTTTTTTTCTTTTTTATGTTCACAGATATTGCTAATCAGTTGCAATAGTCTTTCCCCTGAGTGAGGCTGAAGCCTCAGAATCCTTCTAAACACAGCTATCTAGAGAGCCACATCCTGTTGACTGAAAGTGGCATGCAAGATAAATTTATTTGCTGTTCCTTGTCTATTGCTTTCTTCCCCCCCTTGTGTGCTGTCAAGTTTTGGTATCAGAAATAAACGTTGAAACTGCAAAGTGATTTAGATGTGCTCCCTGTTTTTTCTGTGTTTAGGGAGAGATCATCATGTTTATATGGGAGAGATGGGGCCTCAGTTCTAGCTTGAAGGGCGGATCAGCTTTCTGACTAATGGATAGGGAAACAAAGGAGTGATTGATGAACACGAATGTTAATGAGGTCTAAAAAAAAGTATGGTATTAAATATCACTGAAGTGACTCATATGTGATAGATATGCTGCTAGGTGTTTTGAAGTGACATTGAAAGATGAAATAATGAGAGAGGGTGTAGGTGGTCAGACAGTTGCATTTAAGAAGACGGAGGAGGTAGAACTCCAGGTAATAATAATAAAGTTCGGAGAGTGGGTAGTTGAAGGTAAGGGGAGATAACTGTTCCTGGAGATAATGTTCTGGGGACTCCAGGGTGTTGGTTATATTATCCATGTGGAAAGTGAAATGACCCCAGGATGGGGGCAGGAATAGGAGCAGAGAACATGGTGAGCCAGGTGCCGGAGTTTCCTGTGTGAGAAGGAAGATCTCATACCCCTAGTCATATTGCTCATAAAGGGTCAGTCCCACTGGTGCCCCTTACTTCTGGAAATGCTGCCCAGGAATCTGCCTCTAGAAAGCCTTCACAATCCCCACCCCCACAGGAACAGGGCCTCATCACAGAGACAAGTTCTTATGCATAGTGAAGGAGGCCTCACAATGGCCACTTCTCCCCCTCCTGCAGGGAGAAAGAGGAACCTTTGTTGCTCAGGGAACAAGAATTGAGAAAGTAAGACAAAGCTCCATGCAGAGCCAGACAGTCTTTTGGCTGTGACTGTGAACGGGGATGGCTTGAGCTGCTGAGGTCTTGCTGGAAGCAGAGCTCTCTCGCTGAGGATCAACTTAGAGGCCATAACTTCCTCAGAGGCTTAGTGTTACCTGAGCATATGGGCAAGGGCAGACGCAGGAGCTCCTGCGGTAGAAGAAAGCAGGAGCAAAGGCAATTTGATCTGGGAAGGGCTCAGTAGTGGGCAGGGACAGTGTCCAGGGCTTCCACAGTTTCCCGGGTGACGTTCACATTCTGAGAGGAGAGAACCCAGTATTAGCAGGAAGCAGCCAGCAGTGTGGAGCCCCCGCCCCTCCCTGCCTCTTGTCCTTACTGCCAGGCTCCCCTCTTTCAGCCAGGCCTGGATCCTGACCCTCTTCTCAGGCAAGCCTGGGGGAACCTCAGCCAGAGAGGCCTTTTAGGCAGGGTTGCTCTAGCTGTGCGTGTCTATGGTGCCTCGGGTCTGGGCTGTGGTTCCTGCATTTTTGGGTGCTGGTTATTCTACCTGTTGGTGGAAACACCCAAGCTCTGTGGGACTGGGGCTGCCTTTCTGCAGGGGAGGGTGCTTTCACCACGTGCCAGCTTAGGCCACAGAGTCCCTCACCTACCTCAGGCTTCTCCCGATGTGTGTTTACAGCCTCCATGTTCAGGTAGATGGACTCCACTTTGCAGCCTCAGAAAAGAACAACCCGTTCATCCATAAGCCACCCGGGTAAGCACAGGTCTTCCCTGAGGTGTCATTCCCTCCTCCACCCGTCACCACCCACACCCCCAGCTCCACGCTGTGCGCAGACTGTGACTGCCCTTTAGGGAGGGGAATTTAGACCACTTGTGTGATGTCAGGGGAAGACACTAGGCCTAAGAGACAGGAATGGGGCATTCCCCCAGCTCTGCCCCTAATAGTCTCAGACTTCTCTGAGCCTCCCTTGCCCATTTGTCAATGGGAATGAGAGATGACAAGAGATGATTTTTGCACCCCTCCCCAGCTCGTGTCTGTGAGACAGAAACCTAATAATAACAATGGAGCTCTGTGGATCCTCCTAGCTGTGTTAGGTACTAAAGTGGTGGAAGAGTCCTGGGGCCTCTGCCTTGTGGGGACCAGTCCCAGGTAAAGTTTATTTCCAGAACTATGCGGTTATGGCAACATCAGAGGTGTGGAAGGTCACAAGGGAGTTCTAGGAAGCCTGAAGAAAGAGGAGGGTGGTATCATTGGGGCCTGGAGCTGGCAGAGGAGGCCCAATGCCTATGGAAGCCCCCTTAGCTCCATCCCTGTGGATTGAACCCTAATCCAGGCTTCAGTACACCATCTGCCCTATTCATACCCCAGAAGAGATTTGATTCCTTCCCTTCACTGCTCATGAAATTCTGGTGCAATTTGGACAGTTGGCAAAATCTGAATAAGGTCAGTTAGTGGTCTGTTAGTATCAATGTTAGTGGTCTGATTTTGATTATTCTACTGTTTTCTGTAAGAGAATGTGTTTGTAACTTACTCTCAAAATATTTTAAAATTTGTGTCCACATGTATGTGTGTATAGAGTGTGAGAGACAAGGAGAATAACACAAATACAGTAAAATACTTACATTGGAGAATCTAGGTTAAGTGTATATGGGAATTCTTTTACTATCCTTGCAACTTTTTTGTAAGTCTTATCAGAATAAAAATTTAAAAAATTATTTTTACTTTAATATTTACTGAAGTTCACTTATCCAACATCTACACACACTCCTTGCCATTGCACCCTTTGGAAATATATATATATATATATATATATATATATATATATATAT
>NW_021703779.1:45161509-45280545 GCF_005190385.1 Monodon monoceros
TAGTGTTAGATGTGACCGCTCACATCAATATGCTTTCAGTAATCAGGTGGGCAATATGACCCATTCAGTGGAGGTCAGTAAACCTCTTTTCTCAGACACTCCTGTGCTTCCTTAATGGGCACCTGTAGAAAGTGGTCATGGTGGCATGAACAGAGGCTATACATGACCTCAGCAATAGGGTTTCACTTTACAAAGGCTGATGTGACCACCCCCGCTCCTGAATGCCCAACTTGTCAACACTGTACTGAATTCCTGTTACATATCAATCTCAAGGGGACCAGCCAGGTACCTGGGGGTAAGTTAATTAGTTTGGAGCCATTATATCATGGAGGAGTTAGTTGGCTTTATAATTTCTCTGGAATAAGTGAGTATTCTAGACATGGATTTGCCTTCACTGCCTGCAGTACTTCTGTCAGTGCCACCATCTGTGATCTTACAGAATGTTTTATCCATAGTTGTGAAATTTTATGCAGACTTGCTTCCGATCAAGGGACATTTTAAAACTAAAAAAGTGTGGTGATTGGCTTATACCTACGGAATTCGTTGTTTTATCATGCACTCCATTACTCATAAAAAATGTTGTCCTTATACAGTGGAATAATGACTCTATTGAAGACAGTTATGCCACAAGTTGAGAGACAACACCTTGTGTGTTAGAGGTGCTGTCCTACAATATATGCTATGTGTCTTGAACTAGCCACCATATACAATATATAATGTCATCTAGTCAACAACCAGAATTCCTAGGTCTAAGAGCTGAAGGATGGAATTTAGAGTTGCTCCTAAAGGCCTATTCACAAAATGTTTCTGGTCCTTGCAACTTTGGACTCTACTGGTTTAGAATTTTTAGTAGGCACCTGGCTCCAAGCTGTATAGCTACCTTCAGTCATAAAGAGATGAGAAGTTTGCTTTCCCTCTGTATAAAGCCAATTAGCTGACGCAGATGGTCACCCCAATTACCGGATAAAGTTAGTGACAAATGGTGCTGTCAAGTGCTAACATGGCTGATTTCAATCTTCAAGGGGAAGTAGGGTTGCTGCTACATAATGGGTGCAGAAAGGAGTGTGTCTGGAGACCAGGAGATCTTCTAGTGTGCCTTATCATGTCCCAACATGGTTAAAATTATTAGACAGCTACAGCAATCCCATACAGGCAAGGCTACCAATCTCTCAGACTGTACGTAAATAAATGTTTGAATCATTCTTCTACATAACCCATCCAACCAGTCAACCCATGCTGACTGGATGAGAAGAAACATAACAGGAAGAGTGAAGAAAGAAAGTTTATATCAACTTTGACCTAGTAACCAGTTTTAGAAATGAAGGCTGCAGTAGCTACCATATTTAATTCTTTGCAAAAATATGCATATATGTATATATTTTAGTGTGCCCCTTTTTATTACTTTCTTTTTACTATTACTCTCTTTTCTTACTATTTTATACATGGTGAGTTGGTGGTAGTTTTATTTTTTATTTATCCATCTTATTACAGAATATTGATGCAGTATTGTATTGAAATAGAGGAAGAATGGATGCCATCTGAAGACCCTGAACTTGCACATGGATACTATGACTGATAACACTTCAGGTTTGGCTCCCTTTGGGGATGAGTGAATACATTTCTTCTTGTATGAAGAATAGTTGCATGTTGCCATTTTCCAAAGTATAAGATGGCAAAAAGTATGTGTAGATGTTGGACAAATGGACTGTAGAGAATATCTGTCTTGTTGGTATACATTCATTCTCCTAATGGCACTCAATTTCCTTTTAAAATAATAGAGTTCCCCCATTTTTGTGGTAGGAAGAATTCTAGGATGACTCATGAGATCCCCACCCTTGGTGTACATAAACCTTCTCACCATTATTCAATAAAACACTAATCTAGACACTGCTGTGAAGGGATTTTCCACATGTAATAAGGTCCCAAATCAGTTGACCTTAAAACAAGACGATCATCCTGGGTGGGCTGGACCTAATCAGGTGAGATCTTAGTGGGGCCTGTACTCTTCCTGTTAAGAGATATTTGAAGACTGAGAGAGATTTAATACATGGAAATCATCCATTCCTGGATTTGAAGATTGAGGGGCTATATGGCAAAGAAAATGGGTGGCCTCTATGAACTAAGTGAGGCCCTCAGCTGATAGCCAGCAAAGAAACGAGGACCTCAGACCTACAGCTCAAAGACAGGAGTTCTGCCAATAATCTGAATGTACATGGAAGTGGATTCTTACCCAGAGGTTCCAGAAAGGAATGTAGCCTGCTGACTCCTTGATTTCGGGCTTGCCTGAACAGAGAACCCAGGCAAGCCATGCCTGGACTTCTGACCTACAATTACTATGAGATAATAAATAGATGTTGTTTTCCACTCAAATTGTGGTCATTTGTTTTTCACTAATAGAAAACTGATACATAGTCTTTGTGGGATGACATGTTCAGATGTGTGCCTCCTCCCACTGAAATGTTATAAGCCAGATTCTTCCTCTCCCTGTCCTGGTATTGTCAAGGGGCAGGCATGCAACCTACTCTTCTCAATCACATGTCCTTTCCTTGGACTTTGAAACTTAACTGATTGACACAAGAGTAAAAAAAATGGTTTATGGGATCTTTATCCCGAGGGCAGCATTCTGATCAGACTATTTCTGTCTTTGTGCTCCCTATCCAGTTCTTAAGTTCCTTTCTCCAGTCTCCCTCCAGTTCTGTGAGTCTCTGATATCTTTCTAATAAAGCCTACTTATTTACTTTGGCAAGAAAGACTTCCTATTGCTTATAAGCAGTGATGTGCTGTGGCCAGCTTGCTCCTGTGTGCACTTCATCCTGCCTTTACATTCAGTGAAACTGGTAACTTGAAGTTGACCATGGTGAGATTATGTACTCTATGAAAAGCGGCAAAGACTACCAATCAGGAATATTTTTGTTTTGTTTTGAGAACCAGTTGTTAACCATTTACCAGTATACCATTGCTTACAATAAAAATCTTAAGTGATGGAATATGTGAGTGCATGGGAAAGGGCAGGGATACTGTGAGCTCTAGGAGAGCTGAGACAGCAGGATGTTGTAGAAAGAACTTGGACTTTGCCATCAGAGAGCCCTAGCTTCTAATTCTGCCTCCCCCAGTGGTGTCACTTGGGGCAAGTATTTTCTCTTCTCTGTGTTTTAGCTTATTTATCTATGAAAGTATATGAGAAAGCCCATATACAACAAACCCACAGCAAACATCATTTTCAATGGTGAAAAATTGAAAGATTTCCTCTAAGATCAGGAACAAGACAAGGATGTCCACTCTTGCCACTTTTATTCAACATAGTTTTGGAAGTCCTAGCCACGGCAATCAGAGAAGAAAAAGAAATAGAAGGAATCCAAATTGGAGAAGTAAAACTGTCACTGTTTGCAGATGACATGATACTATATGTAGAAAATCCTAAAGATGCTACCAGAAAACTACTAGAGCTAATCAATGAATTTGGTAAAGTTTTAAGATACAAAATTAATACACAGAAATCTCTTGCATTCCTATATGCTAACAATGAAAGATCAGAAAGAGAAATCAAGGAAACAATCCCATTTACCATCGCATTGAAAAGAATAAAATACCTAGGAAGAAACCTACCTAAGGAGGCAAAAGACCTGTACTCAGAAAACTATAAGATACTGATGAAAGAAATCAAAGATATCACAAACAGATGGAGAGATATACCATGCTCTTGCATTGAAAGAATCAATATTGTCAAAATGACTATACAACCCAAAGTAATCTACAGATTCAATGCAATCCCCATCAAATTAGCAATAGCATTTTTCACAGAATTAGAACAAAAACTTTTACAATTTGTATGGAAACACAAAAGACCCGGAATAGCCAAGGCAATCAAGTTTTTTAGTTTATTTTTAAATTTAATTTTATTTTTTATACAGCAGGCTCTTATTAGTTATCTAGTTTATACATAGTAGTGTATATATGTCAATCCCAACTTCCCAGTTCATTCCACCACCACCCCCTCCCTCCACGCTTTTCCCCCTTGGTGTCCATATGTTTGCTGTCTACATCTGTGTCTCTATTTCTGCAGCCAAGGCAATCTTGAGAATGAAAAATGAAGCTGCAGGAATCAGGCTCCCTGACTTGAGACTATACTACAAAGCTACAGTAATCAGGACAGTATGGTACTGGCACAAAAACAGAAATATAGATCAATGGAACAGGATAGAAAGCCCAAATAAACCCACACACCTATGGTCACCTAATCTATGACAAAGGAGGAAAGAATATGCAATGGAGAAAAGTCTCTTCAATACCTGGTGCTAGGAAAACTGGATAGCTACATGTAAAAGAATGAAATTAGAACATTCTCTAACACTATACACAAAAGTAAACTCAAAATGGATTAAAGACCTAAATGTAAGACCAGATACTATAAAACTCTTAGAGGAAAACATAGGCAGGACACTCTCTGCCTGATCTTTTTTGATCCATCTCTGAGAGTAATGAAAATAAAAACAAAAATAAACAAATGGGACCTAATGAAACTTAAAAGCTTTTGCACAGCAAAGGAAACCATCAGCAAAATGAAAAGAAAACCCACAAAATGGGAGAAAATATTTGAGAATGAAGCAATCGACAAGGGATTAATCTCCAAAATATACAAACAGCTTATGCAGCTCAATATCAAAAAAACAAACAACCCAATTTTAAAAAATGGGCAGAAGGTCTAAATAGACATTTCTACATAGAAGACATACAGATGGCCAAGAGGCACATGAAAAGATGTTCAGCATCACTAATTATTAGAGAAATTCAAATCAAAACTACAATGAGTTATCACTTCACACCGGTTAGAATGGCCATAATTTTAAAAATTCTACAAACAAGAAATACTGGAGAGGGTGTGGAGAAAAGGGAACCCTCCTATACAGTTGGTGGGAATGTAAATTGGTACAGCCACTATGGAGAACAGTATGGAGATTCCTTAAAAAGTAAAAATAGAGCTACCATATGATTCAGCAATCCCACTCCTGGGCATATACCCAAAGAAAACTATAATTCGGAAGGATACATGCACCCCAATGTTCATTGCAGCACTATTTACAATACCCAGGACATGGAAGCAACCGAAATGTCCATTGATGGAGGAATGGATGAAGAAGATGTGGTACATATATACCATGGAATATTACTCAGCCATAAAAAGAATGAAATAATGCCATTTACAGCAACATGGATGGACCTAGAGATGGTCATAGTGAGTGAAGTAAGTCAGACAGAGAAAGACAAGTATTATATGATATCCTTTATATATGGAATCTAAAAAATATGGTACAAATGAATTTATTTACAGAACGGAAATTGAGTCACAGATGTAGAAAACAAACTTATGGTTACCAACGGGGAAACGGGGGGGGATATTGACATATAGACACTACTATATATAAAAGATAACTAATTAAAACCTACTGCATAGCACAGGGAACTCTATTCGGTGCTCTGTAATGACCTATATGGGAATGGAGTCTAGAAGAGAGTGGATACATGTATATGTATGGCTGATTCACTTTGCTGTACAGCAGAAACTAACACAGCATTGTAAATCAGCTATACTCCAATAAAAAAAATTAATTAAAAAAAAGAAAGTATATGAGGAAAATTCAGTATTTGGCAACAAAGCAAAAAACAAACAAACCAACAAACAAAAAAACCCACCAAAACCACTTAGTGCTTACTTTTCCCAGGCACCTTTGCAATTTTGTTGGGATCATCTGACTATTTCTAGCCAATGGATAGAAGTAATATGTGCATTTCCAGGACATCACCTAAGAGCCCATATATCTTTAAAATAATGTGTGCCCAGCAGACTCCTGGAGGAGGTTCCCTGCATGGGTAGCTTGATGTCATGGTGGAAGTGGGACTGTTAGCAGTAGAATGAGAACATGGAAGGACTGGGGTGGCCTCTAAATCCTGGGTCTGGCCCCAACTTTCTCTATCTCTGCCAGAGCACTGAAGTACAAAAAGGTTCACACGCAGAAGTAGTTTTTAGTAATTTGGTTTGTTATGAAGAGGTGCAGGTGAATGACATAGACAGACTGGATTAGGGGTTCCCAGTCCAAAGGGAAACAGAGGAACAAGTGTAAGCTGGGGCCAGATTAAAGAAAATCTCCAAAGACCAGCCTGGGCAGCTTAGACTCTCTTCTGGGGTATTAGTCATCCACGCACATGATGCCAATTTTTTTACCCATTAATTTTAGTATCATTGATAATTCTTGCCTCATTCAGTTATTACCATGCTTATTGTCCAGAGATGACTTTCTATTTTCATCACTTTTTCTACTTTTTAAAAGTTGGATTTCTATATTAAATTCTCTGCTATAAAGAAATTTCTTTCTCTTCTCATGTAAGAATGTATATATATATGTATGTATGTATGTGTGTGTATGTATATCAGTGTTGACTCTGATTATTATTCTATTCAATACAGTATAATCCTTTACTAAGATTTATTTAGATATGCAAATACTTACAGATTTGATCAGTAGGAATCCCTTCTAGTTGACTCTTCAGTTCATTTGATGCATCCCCATCATTTATTGAGCATTTCTTACATTTGGCACAGCAAGGTAATACAGACTCATTTTGTATGTTTCCTGCCTCAGCCATCATACATTTCACCATGGAGCTCTTGCTTTTTTTTCTTCAGTGGGAAATGGTGTTTATAAACCAAGACCTGTGTGCTAAATGTACTCACTGCTATTAGGGTATCATTGCTACAGGCCATCTCAGAAGACAGATCTAGGAGAAGTGTGTGTGTGTGTGTGTGTGTGTGTGTGTGTGTGTGTGTGTGTGTGCGTGCGTGCATCCACATTTTAATCTATTGATATTTTACATCCATTTTAAAAGCAATGAGTTCATACTGTTACCTCACTTCCAGTCCAACACAGGATTCATTTCAACCTTCTCCCTTTCAATAATTGTAATCCCCTTCTCCAACAGTGAGAAACCTGGCTCTCATTATCCACTAATTTATTTATTTGTTCAATGCTAGTCTACACAAAATTTAGTTTCCGAATTTTTAACCCATACTTCTTAAAGAAAAATAAAATCAACAACAAAAACGACAATAAAACTATTACTTAGGGCTTCCCTGGTGGCGCAGTGGTTGAGAGTCCGCCTGCTGATGCAGGGGACACGGGTTTGTGCCCCAGTCCAGGAAGATCCCACATGCCGCCGAGCGGCTGGGCCCGTGAGCCATGGCCGCTGAGCCTGCGCGTCCAGAGCCTGTGCTCCGCAACGGGAGAGGCCACAACAGTGAGAGGCCCACGTACAGCAAAAAAAAAAAAAACACCCCTATTACTTAGAGTTCAATATTTAAGTTGGTTTTGTTGTTAGTCCTAAGGCATACAATGCACTTTTCAAAAGTCACTTTGGGGGACTCTTGCTTCCAGAAATATGGAGTAGACGTACTTAAAAAATATTCCTTCCAGAAATAAACCTTTAGACAGTAACTGCAAAACATCATGAAAAAACTGCAGTGCACTCCAACACCCTCACCCCCAGTGAAGGTCAAATGGAGAGCCTAGATTTCTACCCTCGCATGGGTATAGACAGGCACTACAGACTCTGACCTTGCCAGGATGGTGTCAGAGAAAAGTAAATGGGGATCCAGAACTTTTGTCCTGTCTGGGTAGCAACTAGTTCCACTCCTCACCTCAGATGTCAAGACCATGTGCAGAAGTAATGAGTAGTCCTTCCCCCTTCTGATTGTGGTGATGTCAGAGAATACCTAAGTAGAGAGTCAGAAATTTCACCACCTCTAGGGTAAGGAGTCTACCATCATCTCTGGAAGTGTCAGTGAAGGCAATATGAGGAGCCTGGACTTCTACACCTACCCAGAAATAATGAAGCACCCCTCCATCCCCACTGGGATGGTGTCAGAGAAGGTCTGTAGAGAGCCAGGACTATCACTACCCCTTATCCTTAACAAGGCCACCATACCACTGTGTCAGTAGAAACCACATGGGGTGCAGTAACAAAACACTTCTGCCTCTACCAGCCAGGGTGATATCAGCAGAAGCCTAAAGAGGAGCCTGAGCGCCTGCCCCTGCACAGTGGTAATAAGGAGTCTCTCTTGCACTCTGGGTATCAACAGAGGCCAAGTGGAGAACCTGCACTTCAACTCCTACCTAACAAGAATGAGGCAATGCCACCTTTCAACAGCTGGAGCAGCGTCAGAAGTTGCTTGCTAAAACATAAAATTTAAGTAAGATATCGAGTCCCATCACAAAATACACCAAATTTCCAAATTTCAATATGAAATCACTCATCATAGTAAAACTCAATTTGTGTTTTAAATATTTTAGTTCAATTTTTTTTATTATGGCAAAATACACATAACATAAAACTTACTATCTTAAGCATTTTAAAGTGTACAGTTCAGTGGTATTAAGTACATCCATATTGTGCCACCACCATCATCCATCTCCAGAATTCTTCATCTTGCAAAACTGAAACTCTGTACCATTAAATGATAACTTCCCATGACCCAGCCTCTGGTAACCACCACTCTACTCTTTGTTACTACAAGTTCAGGTTTTTTGTTTGTTTGTTTTTATTATATTCTACATATAAGTGAAATCATGTAGTATTTGTCTTTCTCTGACTTATTTCACTTAGCATAATGCCCTTAAGGTCCATCCATATTGTCACAAATGGCAGGATTACCTTCTTTTTATGACTGAATAATATTCCATCATATATAATTGGCTATTGTGAATAATGCTGTAATGAACATGGGGATGCTGATCTCTTTAAGATAGTTGATTGCATTTTCTTCAGATATATACCTAGAAGTGGGATTGCTGAATCATATGTTAGTTCTATTTTTAGTTTCTTGAGGAATGTTCATACTGTTTTCCATAGTGGCTGTACCAGTTTACTTTCCCACCAAGAGTGCGTAAAAGTTCCCTTTTCTTCACAGTCTCTCCAACACTTGTTGTTGCTTGTCTTTTTGATAATAGCCATTCAAACAGGTGTGAGGTGATAGCACATGGTAGTTTTGATTTGTATTTCCTTGATAATTAGTGAAGTTGAGCATCTTTTCATGTGCCTGCGGGCCATTTGTATGTCTTTGGGGAAATGTCTGTCCAAGTCCTTTGCCCATTTTTTAATAGGATTGTTTATTTTTTCGCTATTCAGTTGTATGCATTCTTCATATGTTTGGATATTAACCTCTTATCAGATAGATGGTTTGTAAGTATTTTCTCCCAGTCTGTAGTGTACCTTTTTATTGTATGGATTGCTTCTTTTCCTGTGCAGAAGCTTTTTTTGTTTCATGCAATGCCACTTGTTTACTTTTGCTTTTCTTACTTGTGCTTTTGTTGTCATATCCAAAAAAATCATTGCTAAGACCAATTTCAAGGAGGTTTTTACCTATGTTTTCTTTTAGTAATTTTACAGTTTTGAGTCCTATGTTTAAGTCTTTATCCACTTTGAGTAAACTTTTTGTGAGTGGTGTAAGATAGAGGTCTGATTTCATTCTTTTGCATGTGAATATACAGTTTTCCCAACACCATTTGCTGAAGACACTATCTTTTCCCCATTGAATATTCTTGGCTCTCTTATCAAATATTAGTTGACCATATATGCATGGGTTTATTTCTGGGCTCTTGATTCTATTCCTTTGGGCTATGTGTCTGTCTTTATGCCAGTGCCATATGGTTCTGATTACTATAAATTTGTAATAAAATTTGAATTCAGGAAGTGTGATGCCTCTGCTTTGTTCTTCTATCTCAGGGGTTGCTTTGACTATGCAGGGTCTTTTGTGGTTCCATACAAGTTTTAGGATTATTTTTTTCTACATCTGTGAAAAATACCATTGGAGTATTGATATGGATTTCACTGAATCTATAGATGGTTTGGGGTAGTATGGATATTTTAACAATATAAGTTCTTCCCATACATGAACATGGAATATCTTTCCACTTGTGTCTTCCTCAATGTCTTTCATCAATGTTTCATAGTATTCAGTGTACACATCTTTCACCTCTTTGGTTAAATTTATTCCTAAATATTTTATTATTTATATGGTATTGTAAATGGGATTATTTTCTTCATCGTTTCAGATAAGTTGTTGTTAGTGAGTAGAAACATAAGTGATTTTTGTATGTTGACTTTGTATCCTGCAAATTTAGTGAGTTTGTTTATCAGTTCTAACAGATTTTTTGTGGAGTCTTTAAGGTTTTCTATCATGTCATCTGCAAACGGAGACAATTTTATTCTTCCATTCTGATTTGTGTGCCTTTTATTTCTTTTTTCTTGCCTAATTGCTACTAGAACTTCCAGTACTATGTTTAATGGGAGTGGTGGGAGTGGACAACCTTTTCTTATTCCTGACCTTAGCAGAAAAGCTTTCATAGTTTCACCATTATGATGTTAGCTGTGAATTTGTCATATATGGCCTTTATTATGTTGAGGTACATTCCTACTACAGCCAAGTTGTTGAGAGTTTTTATTATGAAAGGATGCTGAATCTTGTTAAATGCTTCTTCTGCATACATTGAGATTATGATATGATTTTTGTATTTCATTCTATTAATGTATGTTACATTTGTTGATTTGCGTATTTAGACCCATCCTTGCATCACAGGGATAAATCCCACTTGATCGTGGTGTATGATCCTTTGAATCTGCTGTTAAATTTGGTTTGCTAGTATTTTGTTGGGAATTTTTATAAATATATTCATCATGGATATTGGCCTATGTTTTTCTTTTCTTGTATGTCTTTATCTGGCTTTGCTATTAGGGTAATGCGGCCTCATAAAGTGAGTTTGGGAGTGTTTCCTTCACTTCAATTTTTTGGAAGAGCGTGAGAAGGATTGGTATTAATTCTTCATTGAATGTTTGGTAGACTTCACCTGTGAAGTCATCTGATCGAGGGCTTTTATTTGTTGGGAGTTTTTTTTGTTTTGTTTTTAATTACTGATTCAATCTTCTTAGTCATTAGCCTGTTCAGCTTTTTTATTTCTTCATGATGCAGACTTGGTAAGTTGTATGTTTCCATGAATTTATCCATTTCTTTTAGAATATCTAATATTATGGCATAAAAGTGTTCTCTTTTTTTCTTAGTATAATTAAAAGTTTGTCAATTTTGTTTATGTTTTCAAAAAAACCAAATCTTGGTCCCAGTTCAGAAAGCTTCCTGGGCATGAAGGCTCGAGAGTTATTTCATAGTAAGAGTGAGAGCCAGTGCAATGAGGTTCGCATGATCATCAGCAGCCTTTCTGAGACCCTAAAGACAGAGCTGGGCAAAGATTTAGGTATGGAAACCAATACTCCCCTGAATCTAGATGGCCTTCACCCATCTCCCTCACACCTGGACAGTGTTGGATGTCTCTGTGTCCTGGACTACAATGAGACTCATCATGAACACAGCTAAAGATGACGGTAAATCAGTGTTAACTTGTGTATTGCTGGAAAAGAACAGGAGGTGTGAAAAAAAAACCACTCAGTTTCATTCATCTTTTATATTGTGTTCTTTGGTCTCTTTTTCATTTATTTGTGTTCTGATCTTTGTTATCTTCTTCCTTCTGATAACTTTGGGCTTAGTTTGTTCTTTTTCTATTTCACTGAGGTGTAAAGTTAGGTTGTTTATTTCAGATTTTCTTTTTTCCTAAGTCCCTCTTAGAACTGCTTTTGCTGCATCCCATAAATTTTGGAATGTTGTGCTTCCATTATTGTTTCTTTTAACATATTTTTTATTTGCTTTTAATTTCTTCTTTGATCTATTGGTTGTTCATAAACATGTTTAATCTCTACCTATTTTTAAATTTTTCAGTTTTCCTCCTGTTATTTAGTGTCATACCACTGTGGTCTGAAAAACTACATGATATGATTTCATTCATCTTAAGTTTAAAAAAACTTATTTATTTATTTATTTACTTACTTACCTAGGCTGTGCTGGGTCATAGTTGTGGCACACAGAATATCCATTGCGACATGCAGGAACTTTAGTTGCGTCATGTGAACTCTCAGTTGCAGCATGCATGCAGGATATAGTTTCCTGAAGAGGGATCGAACCCAGGCCCGCAGCAAAGGGAGTTCATAGTCCTACCCACTGGACCACCAGGGAAGTACCTCATTCATCTTTTTTTTTAAACATCTTCATTGGAGTATAATTGCTTTACAATGTTGTGTTAGTTTCTGCTGTATAACAAATTGAATCAGCTATATGTACACATATATCTCCATATCCACTCCCTCTTGCACCTCCCTCCCACCCTTCCTATGCCACCCTTCTAGGTGGTCTAAAGCACCGAGCTGATCTCCCTGTGCTATGCAGCTGCTTCCCACTAGCTATCTATTTTATATTTGGTAGTGTATATATGTGAATACTACTCTCTCTCTTCATCCCAGCTTACACTTACCCCTCCCTGTGTCCTCAAGTCCATTTTCTACGTCTGCAACTTTATTCCTGTACTGCCCATAGGTTCATCAGAACAATTTTTTTTAAGATTCCATATATGTGTTAGCATATGGTATATGTTTTTCTCTTTCTAACTTACTTCACTCTGTATGACAGACTCTAGGTCCATCCACCTCACTACAAATAACTCAATTTTGTTTTTTATGGCTGAGTAATCTTCCATTGTATATATGTGCCAGATCTTCTTTATCCATTTATCTGCCGACGGACACTTAGGTTGATTCCAAGTCCTGACTACTGTAAATACTGCTGCAATGAACATTGTGGTACATGTCTCTTTTTGAACTATGGTTTTCTCAGGATATATGCCCAGTAGTGGGATTTCTGGGTCATATGGTAGTTCTATTTTTAGATTTTTAAGGAACATCCATAAGGTTCTCCATAGTGGCTGTATCAATTTACATTCCCACCAACAGTGCAAGAGGGTTCCCTTTTCTCCACATTCTTTCCAGCAGTTATTATTTGTAGATATTTTGATGATGGCCATTCTGACCAGTGTGAGGTGATACCTCACTGTTGATTTGATTTGTACTTCTCTAATGATTAGAGATGTTGAGAATTCTTTTGTGCATTTGTTGGCAATCTGTATATCTTCTTTGGAGAAATGTTATTTAGGTCTTCTGCCCATTTTTAGATTGGGCTTTTTTCTTGATTTTGAACTGCATGAGCTGCTTCTATATTTTGGGGATTAATCCTTTGTCAGCTGCTTCGTGTGCAAATATTTTCCCCCATTATGAGGGTGGTCTTTTCGTCTTCTTTATGGACTCTTTTGCTGTGCAAAAACTTTTAAGTTTCATTATGTCCCACTTGTTTATTTTTGTATTTATTTCCATTTCTCTAGGAGGTGAGTCAAAAGGGATCTTGCTGTGATTTATGCCATAGAGTGTTGTGACTATATTTTCCTCTAAGAGTTTTATAGTATCTGACCTTTCATTTAGTGCTTTAATCCATTTCGAGTTTATTTTTGTGTATGGTGTTAGGAAGTATTCTAATTTCACTCCTTTACATGTAGCTATCCAATTTTTCCAGCACCACTTACTGAAGAGGTTGTCTTTGCTCCATTGTATATTCTTGCCTCCTTTATCAAAGGTAAGGTGACCATATGTGTATGGGTTTATCTCTGGGCTTTCTATGCTGTTGCATTGATCTATATTTCTGTTTTTGTGCCAGTGCCACACTGTCTTGATTACTGTAGCTTTGTAGTATAGTCTGATGTCAGGGATTCTGATTCCTCCACCTCCATTTTTCTATCTCAACATTGCTTTGGGTCTTTTGTGTTTCCAAACAAATTGTGAAATATTTTGTTCTAGTTCTGTGAAAAATGCCAGTGGTAATTTGATAGGTATTGCATTGAATCTGTCAAATGCTTCGGGTAGTATAGTCATTTTCACAATGCTGATTCTTCAAATCCAAGAACATGGTATATCTCTCTATCTGTTTGTATCATTTTTAATTTCTTTCATCAGTGTCTTATAGTTTTCTGCATACAGGTCTTTTGTCTCCTTAGGTAGGTTTATTCCTAGGTATTCTATTCTTTATGTTGCAATGGTAAATGGGAGTGTTTCCTTAATTTCTCTTTCAGATTTTTCGTTAATAATATATAGGAACACAAGAGATTTGCATTAAATTTGTATCTTGCAACTTTACCAAACTCACTGATTAGCTTTAGTAGTTTTCTGGTAACATCTTTAGGATTCTCTGTGTATAGTTATCATGTCATCTGCAAACAGTGACAGCTTTAGTCCTTCTTTTCCAATTTGGCTTCCTTTTATGTCTTTTTCTTCTCTGATTGCTGTGGCTAAAACTTCCAAAACTATGTTGAATAATAGTGGTGAGTGTGGGAAACCTTGTATTGTTCCTGATCTCAGTGGAAATGGTTTCAATTTTTCACCATAGAGAATGATGTTGGCTGTGGGTTTGTCATATATGGTCTTTGTTATGTTGAGGTAAGTTCCCTCTACACCTACTTTCTGGAGGGTTTTTTTCATAAATAGGTGTTGAATTTTGTTGAAAACTTTTCCTGCATCTATTGAGAATATCATATGGTTTTTATCCTTCAATTGGTTAATATGGTGTATCACATTGATTGATTTGCATATATTGAAGAATCCTTGTAATCCTGATATAAACGACACTTGCTCATG
Organism: Monodon monoceros; assembly: GCF_005190385.1. Classification (NCBI taxonomy): domain Eukaryota; kingdom Metazoa; phylum Chordata; class Mammalia; order Artiodactyla; family Monodontidae; genus Monodon; species Monodon monoceros. The sequence goes on from NW_021703779.1 coordinate 45,176,117, forward strand.
GCACATGATCCTTCCAATGTGTTGTTGGATTCTGTTTGCTAGTATTTTGCTGAGGATTTTTGCATCTATGTTCATCAGTGATATTGACCTGTAGCTTTCTCTCTTTGTGATATCTTTGTCTGGTTTTGGTATCAGGCTGATGGTGGCCTTGTAGAATGAGTTTGGGAGTGTTCCTCCCTGTGCTATAATTTGGAAGAGTTTGAGAAGGATAGGTGTTAGCTCTTCTTTAAATGCTTGATAGAATTCGCCTGTGAAACCATCTGGTCCTGGGCTTTTGTTTGTTGGAAAATTGTTAATAACAGTCTCAATTTCAGTGCTTGTGATGGGACTTTTTTTTCTATTTATTTCTGGTTCAGTCTCAGAAGGTTGTGCATTTCTAAGAATTTGTCCATTTCTTCCAGGTTGTCCATTTTATTGGCATATACTGCTTGTATTAATCTCTCATGATCCTTTATATTTCTGAAGTGTCAGTTGTTACTTCTCCTTTTTCATTTCTAATTCTATTGACTTGAGTCTTCTCCCTGTTTTTCTTGATAAATCTGGCTAATCGTTTATCAATTTTGTTTATCTTCTCAAAAATCACCTTTTAGTTTTATTGATCTTTGCTCTTGTTTCCTTCATTTCTTTTCCATTTACTTCTGATATGATATTTATGATTTCTTGCCTTCTCCTAACTTTGGGTTTTTTTGTTCTTCTTTCTCTTATTGCTTTAGGTGTAAGGTTAGGTTGTTTATTTCCGATGTTTCTAGTTTCTTGACATAGGATTCTATTGCTATATACTTCCCTCTTAGAATTGCTTTTGCTGCATCCCATAGGTTTTGGGTCATTGTGGTTTCATTGTCATTTGTTTCTAGGTATTTTTTGATTTCCTCTTTGATTTCTTCAGTGATCTCTTGAATAGTAAGTAGTGTATTGTTTAGCCTCCATGTGTTTGTATGTTTTACAGATTTCTTCCTGTAATTGATATCTAGTCTCATAGCATTGTGGTCGGAAAAGATACTTGATATGATTTCAATTTTCTTAAATATGCCAAGGCTTGATTTGTGTCGCAAGATGTGATATATCCTGGAGAATTTACCATGAGCACTTGAAAAGAAAGAGTATTCTGTTGATTTTGGTTGGAATGTCCTATAAATATCAATTAAATCCATCTTGTTTAATGTATCTCTTAAATGCTGAATTCTCTTAGCTTTTGCTTGTCTGCCAAGGTTTTAATATCTCTGTTGAATCTGAATGAGATCCTTCCTCGGTAGAGTAATTGTGGTTGTAGCTTTTACCCTTTCAGCACTTTAAATATGTCCTGCCACTCCCTTCTGGCTTGCAGAGTTTCTGCTGATAGATCAGCTGTTAACCTTATGGGGATTCCCTTGTATATTATTTGTTGTTTTTCCCTTGCTGCTTTTAATATTTTTTCTTTGTATTTAATTTTTGATAGTTTGATTGATATGAGTCTTGGCATGTTTCTCCTTGGATTTATCCTCTATGGGACTCTCTGCACTTTCTGGATTTGGTAGACTATTTTCTTTCCCATGTTAGGGAAGTTTTGTACTATAACCTCTTCAAATGTTTTATCAGACCCTTTCTTTTTCTCTTCTTCTTCTGGGACATATATAATTCGAATTTTGGGGTGTTTAATATTGTCCCAGATGTCTTGGAGACTGTCCTCAATTCTTTTCATTCTTTTTTCTTTATTCTGCTCTGCGGTAAGTATTTCCACTATTTTTTTTCCATGTAACTTCTCTGTTCTTCTGCCTCAGTTGTCCTGCTATTGATTCCTTCTAGAGAATTTTTAATTTCATTTATTGTGTTGTTCATCACTGTTTGTTTGTGCTTTAGTTCTTCTAGGTCCTGGTTAATAGTTTCTTGTATTTTCTCCATTCTATTTCGAAGATTGTGGATCATCTTTACTATCATTACTCTGAATTATTTTCAGGTAGACTGCCAATTTCCTCTTCATTTGTTTGGTCTGGTGGGTTTTTATCTTGCTCCTTCATCTTCTGTGTGTTTCTTTGTCTTCTCATTTTGCTTAACTTACTGTGTTTGGGGTCTCCTTTTCACAGCCTGCAGGTTTGAAGTTCCTGTTGTTTTAGGTATCTGCACCCAGTGGCTTAGGTTGGTTCAGTGGGTTGTGTAGGATTCCTGGTGGAGGGGACTGGTGCCTGTGTTCTGGTAGATGGGGCTGGATCTTGTCTTTCTGGTGGGCAAGGCCGTGGCCAGTGGTGTTTTGGGGTGTCTGTGAACTTAGTATGACTTTAGGCAGCCTCTCTGCTGATGGGTGGGATTGTGTTCACATCTTGCTAGTTTTTTGGCATGGGGCGTACAGCATTGGAACTTGTTCGCCGCTGGGTGGAGCTGGGTCTTAGTGTTGAGATGGAGATCTCTGGGAGAGCTGTCACCGATTGATATTATGTGTGGCAGGGAGGTCTCTGGTGGTCCAATGTCCTGGAATCAGCTCTCCCACCTCCAAGCCTCAGGGCTGACACCTGGCTGGAGCACCAAGACCCTACCAGCCACCAGTCTCAGAAGAAAAGGAAGAAAGAAATGGCAAAATAGTAATAATAGAATTATAAAAAGAGAGCAACCAAACCAATAAACAAATCCACCAATGATAACAAGCACTAAAAAGTAAACTAAGATAAATGTAAAACTCAGAAACAAATCCATCGCAGAAAGCAAGCTCCAAGTTTACAGTTGCCCCCAAAGTCCACTGCTTCAATTTTTGAAACATTCCTTGTCTATTCAGTTATTCTACAGACGCAGGGTTTATCAAGTTGATTGTGGAGATTTAATCCGCTGCTCCTGAGGCTGCACGGAGAAATATCCCTTTCTCTTCTTTATTCGGCCAGCTCCTGGGGTTCAGCTTCGATTTTGGCCCTGCCTCTGCATGTAGGTCCCCTTCAGGCATCTGTTCCCCACCCAGACAGGAAGGGTTTAAAGCAACGTCTAATTAGGGCTCTCTTGCTCAATCAGGCTGTGGAGAGGGAGGGGTACAGTAGTCATAATTGAAATGCAGGGCAAGCCTGAGGTGACAGAGGCTGGCGTGACGTTGCCACAGCCTGAGATGTGCCGTGCATTCTCCCAGGGAAGTTGTCCCTGGATCTCGGGACTCCCTCCCGGGTAGTTGTAGCACACTAGCCCCCTTCAGGCTGTCATCACACAGCCAACCCCAGTAGTCTCCCTGGGACTCAGCAACAGGGGTGCAGAGGGCAAAGCAGAGAGATTCCTGCACAGAGGATCAGTGTCAACCAGCACTCACCAACCTGAGACACTTGTCTGCTCACCCACCGTGGTGGGTGGGCGATGGGTGCTGAGGCTCAGGCTTTGGAAGTCAGATCCCAGGGAGACTACTGGGTTTCGCTGTGTGAAGACAGCCTGAAGGGGGCCAGTGTGCCACAACTAGCTGGGAGGTAGTCTGTAAAAATGTCTGGACCTGCTGAAGAGGCAAAAGACCATTGTTCTAGGGTGCACAAAGAAAAGGGATTCCTTCCACATGTGCCCACAGAAGGCAGAGCACCGCCTAAGTGAGCTTCAGAGACAGGCGTGAGCTGCAGCTATCAGCTCAGATCAGAGAAACAGGCATGAAATGCTAATTCTGCTGCCACTGCCACCAATAATCCTGTGTGCAAGCACAGGTCACTACCCACACCCCTCCGGGAGCCTGTGTAGCACACCACTGCCCGGGTCCTGAGATCCAGGGACAACTTCCCTGGGAGAATACATGGCACACCTCAGGCTGTGGCAATGTCACTCTGGCCTCTGTCACTGCAGGCTTGCCCCGTATCTCAATTATGACTACTGTACCCCTCCCTCTCCACAGCCTGAGTGAGCAAGAAAGCGCTAATTAGATGCTGCCTTAACCCCTTCCTGTCTGGGTAGGAAACAGATGCCTGAAGGGGACCTACATAGAGAGACAGGGCCAAAATTGAAGCTGAACCCCAGGAGCTGGGTGAACAAAGATGATAAAGGAATGTTTCTTTGTGCAGCCTCAGGAGCAGTGGATTAAATCCCCGAAATCAACTTGATAAACCCTGCATCTGGGAATACTTGAATAAACAAGGAATGTTTCAAAAATTGAAGCAGTGGACTTTGGGAGCAAATGTAGACTTGGGGTTTGCTTTCTGCAATGGATTTGTTTCTGAGTTTTATATTTATCTTAGTTTATTTTTTAGTGCTTGTTATCATTGGTGGATTTGTTTATAGGTTTTGTTACTCTCTTCATTTTTAAAATTTTTTTAAATTTTATTGTTACAATTTTACCTTTACTTTCTGCCTTTTCTTCTGAGACTGCTGGGTGGCAGGGTCTTGGTGTTCCAGCCTGGTGTCAGGCCTGAGCCTTGGAGGTGGGAGAGCCAAGTCCAGGACATTGGACAACCAGAGACGTCCCAGCCACACATAATATCAAATAGCAAGAGCTCTCCCAGAGAGCTCCATCTCAACACGAGGACCCAGCTACACCCAACGGCCTGCAAGCTCAAATACTGGATGCCCCATGCCAAACAATGAGCAAGATACGAACACAATCCTACCCATTAGCAGATAGGCTGTCTAAAGTCATACTAAGTTAACACAGTAAGTTAAGCAAAATGAGAAGACAGAGAAACACACAGCAGATGAAGGAGCAACGTAAAAACCCACCAGACCAAACAAATGAAGAGGAAGTGGGCAGTCTATCTGAAAAAGAATTCAGAGCAATGATAGTAAACATGTTCCAAAATCTTCAAAATAGAATGGAGAAAATACAAGAAACTATTAACCAGGACCTAGAAGAACTAAAACGCAAAGAAGCAATGATGAACAACACAATAACTGAAATTAAAAATTCTCTTAAAGTAATCAATAGCAGAATAACTGAGGCAGAAGAACGGGTAAGTGACATGGAAGATAAAATAGTAGAAAGAACTACCACAGGGCAGAATAAAGAAAAAAGAATGAAAAGAATTGAGGACAGTCTCAGAGACATCTGGGACAATATTAAACACACCAACATTTCGAATTATAGGAGTCCCAGAAGAAGAAGAGAAAAAGAAAGGGTCTGAGAAAATATTTGAAGAGGTTATAGTACAAAACTTCCCTGACATGTGAAAGGAAATAGTCTATCAAGTCCAGGGAGTGCAGAGAGTCCCACACAGGATAAATCCAAGGAGAAACATGCCAAGACACATATTAATCAAACTATCAAATTTTTTTTTAAATAGTAAAGAAAAAACGGAAAAACAGAAAAAAAACATACAAGGGAATCCCCATAAGCTAAACAGCTCATCTTTCAGCAGAAACTCTGCAAGCCAGAAGGGAGTAGCAGGACATATTTAAACTGATGAAAGGGAAAAAGCTACAAGCAAGATTACTCTACCCAGCAAGGATCTCACTCAGGTTCGACAGAGAAGTTAAAACCTTGGCAGCCAAGCAAAAGCTAAGAGAATTCAGCATATAAATGATACATTAAACAAGATGGACTTAATTGATATTTATAGGACATTCCATCCAAAATCAACAGAATACACTTTCCTCTCAAGTGCTCAAGGACCTTCACCACGATATATCACATCTTGGGTCACAAATCAAGCCTTGGTATATTTAAAATTTGAAATCATATCAGGTATCTTTTCCAACTACAACACTACGAGACTAGATATCAACTACAAGAAAAGATCTGTAAGAAATACGAACACACGGAGGGTAAACCATACACTACTTAATAATCATGTGGTGGCTGGAGAAATCAAAGAGGAAATAAAAAAATGCCTAGAGACAAACGACAATGGAGACACGATGACTGAAAACCTATGGGATGCAGCAAAAGCAGTTCTAAGAGGGAAGTTTATAGCAATACAATCCTACTTTAAGAAACTGGAAACACCTCAAATAAACAACCTAAACTTGCACATAAAGCAATTAGAGAAAGGACAAAAAACCCCAAAGTTAGCAGAAGGAAAGAAATCATAAAGATCAGATCAGAAATAAATGATAAAGAAACGAAGGAAATGAGAACAAAGATCAATAAAACTAAAAGCTGGTTCTTTGAGAAGATAAACAAAATTAATAAACCATTAGCCAGATGCATCAAGAAAAAAAGGGAGAAGACACAAATCAATAGAATTAGAAATGAAAAAGGAGAAGTAACAACTGACACTGCAGAAATACAAAGGATCATGAGAGATTACTACGAGCAACTCTATGCCAATAAAATGGACAACCTGGAAGAAATGGACAAATTATTAGAAATGCACAACCTACCGAGACTGAACCAGAAAGAAATAGAAAATATGAAAAGACAAATCACAAGCACTGAAATTGAAACTGTGATTAAAAATCTGAAAACAAACAAAAGCCCAGGACCAGGTGGCTTAACAAGGGAATTCTATCAAATATTTAGAGAAGAGCTAACATCTATCCTTCTCAAAATCTTCCAAAATATAGCAGAGGGAGGAACACTCCCAAACTCATTCTACGAGGCCACCATCACCCTGAAACCAAAACCAAACAAAGATGTCACAAAGAAAGAAAACTACAGGCCAATATCACTGATGAACATACATGAAAAAATCCACAACAAAATACTAGCAAACAGAATCCATATAGCACATTAAAAGCATTGTACACCATGATCAAGTGGGGTTGATTCCACAAATGCAAGGATTCTTCAATATACGCAAATCAAACAGCATGATACACCATATTAACAAATTGAAGGAGAAAAACGACATGATCATCTCAATAGATGCAGAGAAACCTTTCGACAAAATTCAACACCCATATATGATAAAAACCCTGCAGAAAGTAGGCATAGAGGGAACTTTCCTCAACATAATAAAGGCCATAGATGACAAACTCACAGGCAACATCGTCCTCAATGGTGAAAAACTGAAACGATTTCCACTAAGATCAGGAGCAAGAAAAGGTTGCCCACTCTCACCAATATTATTCAACATAGTTTTGGAAGTTTTAGCCGCAGCAATCAGAGAAGAAAAATAAATAAAAGGAATCCCAATCGGAAAAGAAAAAGTAAAGCTGTCACTGTCTGCAGATGACATGATACTATACGTAGAGTATCCTAAAGATGCTACCAGAAAACTACTAGAGCTAATCAATGAACTTGGTAAAGTAACAGAATACAAAATTAATGCACAGAAATCTCTGGCATTCCTATACACTTATGGTGAAAACTTTGAAAGTGAAATTAAGAAAACACTCCCATTTACCATTGCAACAAAAAGAAGAAAATATCTAGGAATAAACCTACCTAAGGATAAAAATGACCTGTATGCAGAAAAGTATATGACACTGATGAAAGAAATTAAAGATGATAGAAATAGATGGAGAGATATACCATGTTCTTGGATTGGAAGAATCAACATTGAGAAAATGACTGTACTACCCAAAGCAATCTACAGATTCAATGCAATACCTATCAAACTACCACTGGCATATTGCACAGAACTAGAACAAAAAATTTCACAATTTGTATGGAAACAAAAAAGACCCCGAATAGCCAAAGCAATCTTGAGAATGAAAAATGAAGCTGCAGGAATCAGGCTCCCTGACTTCAGACTATACTACAAAGCTACAGTAATCAAGACATAATGGTACTGGCACAAAAACAGAAATATAGATCAATGGAACAGGATAGCAAGGCCAGAGATAATCCCACACACGTATGGTAACCTTACCTTTGATAAAGGAGGCAAGAATATACAGTGGAGAAAAGACAACCTCTTCAATATGTGGTGCTGGGAAAACTGGACAGGTACATGAAAAAGTATGAAATTAGAACACTCCCTAATACCATACACAAAAATGAACTGAAAATGGATTAAAGACCTAAATGTAAGGCCAGACACTATTAAAGTCTTAGAGGAAAACGTAGGCAGAACACTCTATGACATAAATCACAGCAAGATCCTTTTTGACCCAATTCCTAGAAAAATGGAAATAAAAACAAAAATAAACAAATGGGACCTAATGAAACTTAAAAGCTTTTGCACAGCAAAGGAAACCATAAACAAGACCAACAGACAACCATCAGAATGGGAGAAAATATTTGCAAATGAAGCAACTGACAAAGGATTACTCTCCAAGATTTACAAGCAGCTCATGCAGCTCAATAACAAAAAAACAAACAACCCAATCCAAAAATGAGAAGAAGACCTAAATAGACATTTGTCCAAGTAGATATACAGATTGCCAACAAACACATGAAAGAATACTCAAAATCATTAATCATTAGAGATATGCTAAATCAAAACTACAATGAGATATCATTTCACACTGGTCAGAATGACCATCATCAAAATATCTAGAAACAATAAATGCTGATGAGGGTGTGGAGAAAAGGGAACACTCTTGCACTGTTTGTGGGAATGTAAATTGATACAGCCACTATGGAGAACAGTATGGAGGTTCCTTAAACAACTACAAATAGAACTAGCTTACGACCCAGCAATCCCACTACTGGGCATATACCCTGAGAAAACCGTAATTCAAAAAGAGTCATGTACCAAAATGCTCATTGCAGCTCTATTTACAATAGCCAGGACATGGAAGCAACCTAAGTGTCCATCATCAGATGAATGGATAAAGAAGATCTGGCACATATATACAATGGAAAATTACTCAGCCATACAGGGAAATGAAATTGAGATATTTGTAGTGAGGTGGATGGACCTAGAGTCTGTCATACAGAGTGAAGTAAGTCAGAAAGAGAAAAACAAATATCATATGCTAACACATATATATGGAATCTAAAAAAAAATGGTCATGAAGAGCCTAGGGGCAAGACGGGAATAAAGACCCAGACCTACTAGAGTATGGACTTGAGGATACGGGGAGGGGGAAGGGTAAGCTGGGACAAAGTGAGAGAGTGGCATGGACATATATACGCTACCAAACGTAAAATAGATAGCTAGTGGGAAGCAGCCGCATAGCACAGGGACATCAGCTCGGTTCTTTGTGACCACCTGGAGGGGTGGGATAGGGAGAGTGGGAGGAAAGGAGATGCAAGAGGGAAGAGATACGGGAACATACGTATATGTATAACTGATTCACTTTGTTATAAAGCAGAAACTAACACACCATTTTAAAGCAATTATACTCCAATAAATATGTTTAAAAATCAAACAAACAAATAAACAAACAACTGAATCCAAATCTGGGCAAAAACCCTAAATAGACATTTCTCCAAAGAAGATATACAGATTGCCAACAAACACATGAAAGGATGCTCAACATCCCCAATCATTAGAGAAATGCAAATCAAAACTACAGTGAGGTATGTCCTCACACCAGTCCGAATGGCCATCATCAAAATATCTACAAACAATAAATGCTGGAAAGGGTGTGGAGAAAAGGGAACCCTCTTGCACTATTGGTGGGAATGTAAGTTGATACCGCCATTATGGAGAACATTATGGAGGTTCCTTAAAAAGTAAAAATAGAACTACCATACCACCCAGCAATCCCAGTACTGGGCATATACCATGTGAAAAGCGTAATTCAAAAATAGTCATGTACCACAATGTTCATTGCAGCTCCAATTACAATAGCCAGGACATGGAAACAACTAAGTGTCCATCGACAGATGAATGGATAAAGAAGATGTGGCACATATATACAATGGAATATTACTCAGCCATACAATGAAATGAAATTGATTTATTTGTAGTGAGGTGGATGGACCTAGAGTCTGTCATGCAGAGTGAAGTAAGTCAGAAAGAGAAAATCAAATACCATATTCTAACACATATATATATGGAATGTTAAAAAAAACAGTTTCTTAAGAACCTAGGCAAGGGATAGGAATGAATACGCAGACCTAGAGAATGGGCTCTGGACCCGGGGAGGGGGAAAGTTAAGCTGGGACGAAGTGAGACAGTAGCATGGACTTATATGTATTACCAAATATAAAATAGCTAGCTAGTGGGAAGCAGCCGGATACCACAGGGAGGTCAGCTTAGGGCTTTGTGACCACATAGAGGGGTGGTATAAGGAGGGTGGGAGGGAGATGCAAGAGGGACGAGATATGGGAATATATGTATATGTATAGCTGATTCACTTTGTTATAAAGCAGAAATTAACACACCATTTTAAAGCAATTATACTCCAATAAAGATGTTTAAAAACAACCAGAAAAACAAAACAAAAATCTTAAATTTGAACACACCCTAAAGTTCTACATTTTACTCTCCCTCCTCACATTTTCTGTATTTGATGTCACCATTTACATCTTTAATATAGTATATTCATTAAGAAATTATTAAGCTGTATTGAATACTTTTGCCTTATAACTTTTATACTACAGTTATAACTAATTTACACACCACCATTAGAATATTAGAGTATTCTGAATTTAACTATACATCTACCTTTACCAGTGAGTTTATACTTTCATATATTTTCATGACACTAATTAACTTCCTTTCATTTCAGCTTGAAAAACTCCCTTTAACCTTTCTTATCAGGCTGGTCTAGTTATGGTAAACTCTTTCATCCTTTGTTTGGCAAAATTTTTATCTCTTTTTCAGTTCCAAAGACAGCTTTGCCAGGTAAAGTATTCTTGTTTGGAATTTTTTTTTTCTTTCAATGCTCCCTTTTGACTTACAAGATTTCTGCTGAAAAATCCACTGATGTCCTTAAGGGGGTTCCCTTGTATATAACAAGTCAGTTTTCTCTTGTTGCTTCTAAGATTACCTGTGTCTTTAACTTTGGACAATTTCAATATGTCTCAGCATCGGTCTCTTTTGATTTATATTTTTGTTATCATTTGGGTTTCCTGCATCTGGATTTTTGTTTCTTTCCCCAGGTTTGAATAAGCTTCATAACCCTTTCTCTCTCTCTCTTCTCTTCTGAGACACTTATAATTCATATATTGATCCACTTGATAGTGTCTCATAAGTCCCTTAAACTATCTTCACTATTTTCATTCTTTTTTATTTTTGCTCCTCTGATTGGAAGATTTCTCCTGGCCTGTCTTTTAGTTCTCTGATCCTTTCTTCCACTTGATCTAGTCTGATGTTGAAGCCTTCAATTGAAATTTTCAGTTTAGTTACTGTTTTCAACTCTATGATTTCTGTTTGGTACTTTTAAATATTTTCTCTGTTGAAATTCTCACTTTGTTCATGCCTTGTTCTCCTGACCTGGTGAGTATATTTATTACCATTATTTTGAACACTCTGTCAAGTAAGTCGCTTACTTCCATTTCATTAAGGTTGGTTTCTGGAGATTTATCTTGTTCTTTTGTTTAGAACTTATTCTCCCACTTCTTTATTTTCCTTGTCTGTGTTGGTTTTTGCACATTAGGTGAAACAGCGATATCTCCTAGTTTTGACAGACTGGCCTCATGTAGGTGATGAACTTCATCAATCAGCCCAGACTGAGCTCCTGGTTGCTTTTCAAATTTTCTGTTTGCCCAAGCTGCCATCTTTGTTCTTAGTGGCTCCCAGTAGATTAAGATTACCAAGAATTTCAGGGTCCCAAATGCTTGGGAATGCCTACATTCCTGTTCAGGCTCCTAAAGGACTACTAATTTACTACCCCTTCAGCTTCCTGATGCAGACTAATTAGAAGTTCAACTTTTTGGATGCAGGTGGTAATGTCGGAAACTTAGATATGCAGTTTGGCCTCTGTCAGGGAGAAACCAAGAGCTAGGTGTTTGTACCTACTCGCTTAGTCTTGAGCCAGAGGGAATAGACATTAGAGTGCTTATGCACTCTTATAGAACCACCTCTTTTTTGTGTGTATTCTAGGGGATTCGTGAATGCCAAGCCCCATCATCTCCCAGAACTAAGTAATTTTGGAGCTCATTCCCCAGGTGGCAGCCATAACAGTTAAGGTGCTAGATTTATGAGAAAATTCCTTCCAAAAAGAAGCTGGATATTTGATTGTACTGTTGGAGTGAGCCAGTGGGAGAAGGTGGGGAACATGGCCACCAGCTCTTTCTGGCTCCTGGGAGGATCACAGTCAGCTCTCACATGCAGGCTGATTAGAAGCCAGACCTTCAGGCCACAGCTGGGAAAGTATGCAGTCAAACTTCTTCCAGGGAGAACTTGGGAAATGGGTGTTTTTGCTGTTCCCTCTGTGCTGAGCCTGGGGATATAGCTTCAGGAAGTTCTAATGCACCCACTTAAAAACTGATTCTTTGTTTAATATAATTAATATCTAGCGAGTGCCAAGCCCCATTGACTATCAAAACTAAGAAGACTCATCCATTGGGTAGAAGCTATAAAAGTTGGGATGCTTGCTGTCTGCGCAAGTTCCTTCCAGGAAAAAGCTAGTGACTTGGTTTTTTTGGAATGAACTGGAGAGAGAAGGTAGCGGATAATGCTCACCAGCTCTTTCAGGCTTCAGGGAGGATCTCAGTCAGCTCTCCGATACAGGCTGATAAGAAGCTGGATCCTCAGGCTGCAGCTGGGAAAAGACGCAGTCATAACTCTTCCAGGGAAAAACTAGGAGATTGGCATTTTTTTCCCGCTCCATCTGCACTGAGTTTGGGGAGGCGATAGCTGCAGGATGTGTTCATATGTCCATTTAACAACTGCTTTTTTCTTTGCTATGATCCTATGAGACTCATATATGCTGAGCCCTATTGGCTCTCAGAGCTAGGTGATTTAAGCGGCAGACTTAAAAACTGGACACTAAGAGGGGGATTAAGATGGCAGATTAAGAGGATGTGGGACTCACCTCCCTCCACGAACACATCAAAAATACATTTACATGTGTAACAATTCTTATGAGAAACTAACTGGAAACTGGAAAAATAACTCTTATACAACCAAGGCTATAAGAAAGATACACACGTAATTGGGTAGGATGAAAAGAAAAGCATTGGGTCAGGACCTATGACCCTGGGAGGGGACTAAGAGGAAAAGGGAGATTACACAGGTGGACACTCACCCTGGAGAGTGAGTGGGTTAAGCCACAGACTGGGTGTCCCAGCCCTGGGGACCTATGCATAGGAGACAAGCCCTCTTGGCTGCTTGTAGAATCACTGGGACAGGTAAAAAACTGGAGATGCATAGACTCCACATATGAGGGGTGTGTAGGTGCTGGCTTGCCACCAGACAGGACGGAGAGAGGTGTGTCCTAATGGCTGCCACCTCACTGCACTCCTCAGTCCAAACTGAGTGAACACTCACTCCATGCCATAGCTAGGAACTGAATCTATTGTGGCCAGGACCTGGGAAAATAATCTAGGAACAGAGGTAACCTGGGGGACCAAGGTGTTGTCCAAGTGAGGCATCAGTGGCCATTGTTGGTACTAGCTCAGACAGCATTACAGAAGCAGCCCAGACTTCTGACTGCCACTTGAATTCCCACAATCACCATGCCCGTTCCTCAGCCCCAGCCAAGCAAGTGCTCCAGTCAAGGCCACTCCATGCCACAACGTAACACTAGAGCTAGGATGACCACAACAGGGGAGAAGGCTGTGTCTGAGCATAGCTACAGATGCCTACACAGGCAGACCATCAGACCTCAGTAAACACTGCCCTCCTTTGGGGCAAAGGCCACAGTGCAGGAAGAAGGAAAAACACACAATGGAAACAGAGCCAGTTTGAGCCTGATCCTCAAGGCTTTCACTCTAGCAATTTGGGAGCAGGCCTTGCCCCTGACAGGGTGGTAATGGCCACTGAATAGAGAGAAAATCCTGCCTCACACCCTGCACAGACTCTAGCTCCTCCATCAAAAGCCACACCCCCTACCAAAGTGATGGTGGCCAGGACATGATGAGGAAAGACATGACTGGTGTCCACATCAAATCCATCGCTCACACCAGGAGCACTGGGCATATGCAGTCTACATAGGGACATGCCCACCTAAGAACAACCCTTCAAGACCACAATAGATAACTCTTTCAGCTAAATTCTTAGATACAGAGAAAGTTAAGTAGAATAAAAAGTCAGAGGAACTACTCTCAATTGAAAGAGCAAGAGAAAATCCTTGAAAAAATAGTGAAATAGAGATAATCTGTCTACCAGACAATAAATTGAAAACACTGATAATAAAAATGCTAAATGAATTAAGAAAGAGAATTGATCTGAGCACAGGTCATTTTAACAAACAACTAGAAACTATAAAGAAGACCCAATCAAAAATAGATAATTCCATTTCTGAGATAAAAAGCACACTAGAAGCAATGAATTGCAGACTAAATGACACAGAAGAATGCATAAGTGATCTGGAAGATAGAATAATGGAAATCACCCAATCAGAACAGCAGACAGAAAGACAAATTAAAAAAAATGAAAGCAACATATGACATCTATGGGATAACATAAAATGTGCCAACGTTTTCATCATAAGAGTTCCAAAGGAGAAGAGAGAAGGGGATCAAAATGTATTTGAAGAAATTATGGCTGAAAACTTCCCAAACTTAAAGAAGGAAACAGATACAGAAAGCACAGAGGGTTCCAAAAACAGGTGAACCCAAACAAACCTACACCAAGACATATCATAATTAGAATGGCAAAAGTTAAAGATAAAGAGAGGTTCTGAAGGTAGCAAGAGAAGAACAAAGAGTCATATACAAGGGAATCCCCATAAGGCTATCAGCTGATTTCTCTGCAGAAACTTTGCAGGCCAGAAGGGAGTGGCATGATATATTCAAAGTCCTGAAATGGAAAAACTTGCAACCTAGGATACTCTACCTAGCAAGATGATCAGTTAAAATAGAAGGAGAGATAAAGAACTTCTCAGACAAGCAACAATTAAAGAATTCAGCAATATTAAATCTACCCTAAAATAAATATTGCAGGATCTTTTCTAAATGGAAAAGAATCTATAGAAAAGGGAAAATCCCAGTAGGAAAGGCAAATATATAGTAAGAATAGAAGATCACTTAAACCAGAACATAGATTAAAAGACAGAAAAATTGCAAAAGTAAATATAACTATAACACAAAGTAAAGGTATAAGCATGAAGATGTAAAATATGACATCAAAAACACAAAATGTGGTGGAGGGGAGTAAAAAGTGTAGATCTTTTAGACTGTTTGAACTTAAATACTATCAGTTTAAAGCAAGTACCTATAATTATGGGTCAACATATGTGAACCACATGGTAACCACAAATCAAAAACTTACAACAGGTACACAATAACCACAAAGAAAGAAACTCAAGCATACTACAAAAGAAAAGCATTAAGCCACAATGGCAGGAGAAAAAGATGAAGAAATGAACAGAGAGGAACTACAAAAACAACTGGAAAACAAGTAATAAAATGGCAATAAGTACATAACTATCAATAACTACTTTAAATGTCAGTGGACTAAATACTCTGATCAAAAGACATAGAGTGGGCTGATTGGATAAGAAAACAAGACCCTTCAGTATGCTGCCTACAAGAGACTCACTTCAAGTGAAAGACACACAGACTAAAAGTGGATGGAAAAACATATTTTATGCAAACAAATGACAAGGAAGCAGAGGTAGCAATACTCAGACAAAATAGACTTTAAAACAAAGGCAATAATGAAAGACAAAGAAGGGCATTATATAATGATAAAGGGATAAATACAAGAAGAGAATATTACACTTGTTTACATATACGTACCCAATACAGGAGCACCTAAATATATAAAGCAAATACTAACAGACGTAAAGGGAGAAACTGACAATAATACAATAATAGTAGGAAAATTGAACATCCCACTGACACTAATGGACAGATCGCCCAGACAGAAAATCCATAAGGCAACAGTGGTCTTAAATGACACAATAGACCATTTGAACTTAATTTATATCTATAAGACATTACATCTAAAAACAAAAAGCAGAATACATAATCTTTTCAAACGCACAGGGAATGTTCTCCAAGATAGGTCACATACTAGGTCTCAAAACAAGCCTCAACAATTTTAAGAGGATAGAAATTATATCAAGCATTATTTCTGACCATGACAGTATAAAACTAGAAATCAATTACAGAAAGAAAAATGGGAAAAGAACAAACATGTGGAGACTAAAATACACGCTACTAAAAAACCAACAGTCAATGATGAAATCAAAGAAGAAATCAGAAAATACCTCAGGAAAAATGAAAATTGAAACACAACTTTCCAAAATCTCTGGGATGCAGCAAAAGCAGTTCTAAGAGGGAAGTTCATAGAGATATAGGCCTTCCTCAAGAACCAAGAAAAATCTCAAATAAACAACCTAAACTACCACCTAAAAGAATTAGAAAAAGAACAAACAAACCCCAAAGTCAGCAGAAGGAAGGAAATAATAAAGCTCAGAGAGAAAATAAATACAATAGAAATTTTAAAAATAGAAAAGATTGATGAAACCAAGAGGTATTTTTAATAAACATTTTATAAATTTGTTTTAAATTTTGTACTAATGGATGTCTCTAAATCTTGCATCCAACAAATGCAAAACACCTATTTTTCCATGACGCATATACATTACAATTGCAAACAACTTGTCTATTAGAGAAATTTCAACAAATTTCCAAAGGTTGATATTGAACAGGAGAGGTTCTTCAACTACAATGGATTTAAGGTTTATTTTTTAATTTAATATAATTTATATTTTTATACAGCAGGTTCTTATTAGTTATCCATTTTATACATATTAGTGTATATATGTCAATCTCAATCTCCCAATTCATCACACCACCACCACCCCACCTGCCAAGAGGTATTTTTTTGAAAGGATAAACAAAATCAACAAACTTCTAGCCAGGATCACCAAGAAGAAAAGAGAGCACCCAAATAAACAAAATAAGAAAGGAAAGAGAAGAAATAACATCTGACACTACAGAGATACAAAAAATCATAAAAGAATACTATGAACAGTTATATGCCAACAAAGACTCAATATGATAAAGATAGCATTTCTTCTCATGTTGGTCTATAGGTTTAATTCCTATAAAACTCTCAGCAGGATATTTTGTAGATATAGACAAGCAGATTCTAAATTAATATGGAAAGGCATTAGAATATCAAAAATAATTTTGAACAAAGAATAAAGCTTGAGGAATAAGACAATCTGATTTTAAGAATGACTATGAAGTGTTTCTCAATCTCAGTACCATTGAAATTTAGGCTAGCTGACATTTAGCAACCCCACCACCACCTCCAATTGTGAAAACCAAAATATCCCCAGCTATTGCTAAATGTCTCTTAGGAGCAATATTATCTCTCATCAAGAACCACTTAGTATAGTAATAAAGACAGTGTGGTATTGGCAAATATATAGACATATAGACCAATGGAACAGAATAGAGATTTGACAAACTGAGAAACAGATCCACACAAATATGGGTATTTGATTTTTTTTTTTTTTTTTGCAGTACGTGGGCCTCTCACTGTTGCGGCCTCTCCCGTTGCGGAGCACAGGCTCCGGACATGCAGGCTCAGCAGCCATGGCTCACGGGCCCAGCCGCTCCACAGCATGTGGGATCCTCCTGGACTGGGGCATGAACCCGTGTCCCCTGCATCGGCAGGCGGACTCTCAACCACTGTGCCACCAGGGAAGCCCGGGCATTTGATTTTAACAACAGTGCAAAACAAATAAATAAGACAGGACAGTATTTTCAACAAATGTTGTTGGAGCAATTAGACATCCATGTGCAAAAAAAAAATTGAACCTTGAATTAAACCACTCACCTTATACAATATTTAAGTTAATATAGATTATAAATCTAAATATCAACGTAATATTATAAAAAGGAGAGAACATAGAATAAATTGTTGCTTGAATTAGGCAAAGAGTTCTTAGATATAACAGCAAAAGCATCATTGATAAATTGAATTTCATTAAAATTTTGCTTTGCAAAAGTCACTGTTAAGAGAATTAAAAGACAGACTACATACTGAGAGAAAATATACAAATCACATATTTAACAAAGGGCTTGTATCCAGAAGATATTTTTAAAACTCTCAAAATTCAATATTAAAACAAACAAGAACATTTGAAAATGGGCAAGAGACTTGAACAGACACTTCAACAAAGACAAATAATAATGTGAAAAGATATACAACATCATTAGGTAAATGCAAATTAAAACCGCGATGAACTACTACTACTTGCCTGAATGTCAAGGATGTGGAGAAAATGGTTCTCTCATACATTGTATGATAGAGATTTCTGTGGTGATGGAATAGTTTTGTATCTCGACTGCCATGGTTGTTACAAGAATTTATACATGTGATAAGATGGCATATGACTGTACATACATTTTATGTGTCAATTTTCTGGTATTCTACTATACTATGGGTGTGTAAAATGTAATTGGGGAAATTGGGTGAGAGGTACACAGTACCTGTACTATTTTGTTCAACTTCCTGTGAATCTATAATTATTTCAAACTAAAAAAAATTTTTTAAGGTAATGAAACTACCAGGTGCTAGAAAGACTGTGGAGCAAGTGGAAATTTCATACATTGCTGATAGGAAGGCAAAGTAGTAAACAATTTAGGATATGGTTTGGAGGATTTTTACAAAGTTAAACATACATTTGCTATATGACCCAGCAATCATTCTTGTGGGTATTTACCCTTGACAAACGAATTTATAATTAAACATAAACCTGTATATGAATGTTTCTACCTGCTCTATTCAAAATCTTCACAATTCTGAAAACCAGACAAATGTCCTTCAACAGGTAAATGGATTAAAAATCTGGATACAGCTGGGCTTTCCTGGTGGCACACTGGTTGAGAGTCCGCCTGCCAATGCAGGGGACACGGGTTCGTGCCCCGGTCCGGGAAGATCCTGCATACCGTGGAGCGGCTAGGCCCGTGAGCCATGGCCACTGAGCCTGCGTGTCTGGAGCCTGTGCTCCGCAACGGGAGAGGCCACAACAGTGAGAGGCCTGCGTACCGAAAAAAAAAAAAATCTGGATACAGCCAATAAATGGAACATACCTCAGCAGTAAAAAGAAGTGAACTATGGATAGGTGTGGTAACTTGGATAAATCTCAAAAGCATGCTTAGTCAAAGAAGTCAATCTCAAAGAGTTACATAGCATATTGTTCTATTTATATGATATTCTCAAAAAGATAAATGTAATGTAGAACACATTGTGATTATTGTCAGGACAAGGACTGGGGAGAGGGTGTGACTATAAGGCAGTGGTACATAACTACAGGAAATTATTTTTCTCCTCCCAAGGGAACATTTATTTGGCAATGACTCCAGACAATTTTGATTGTCACAACCAGGTGCTGGGGGGAGGTGGTGGCTGCTACTCGCACCTCGTGGGCATAGGCCAAGGATGCTTCTAAGCATCCTACAGTGCACAGAAAAACTCTCCACAACAAAGAAGTACCCAGCCCAATATATCAATAGTGTCAAGATTGAGAAATTCTGCTATGATGAAATGGCACAAGGGAGTTTTGGAAATGATGGCACAGTTCTCTATTCTGACTGTGGCAGTGGTTACATAAATGAGTGCGTGTTTTAAAATTCATAGGACAAAGGGAAGAGATCAATTTCAATGTATGATGATTTTAAAAATAAAATAAATTAAAAATGTTATACCACCTGAGTTGTAGCCCCAAATAAAGCAGATGGGAGCTATTCAATACTGGTCTAAATATATAATAGCAATAATCAGAGGGGCAAACCAGAAGGTGCAAAATGCTGTCAAAGTATGCACAATGTTCTATAGCCCAAGTCCAAGATTTTTATGCACAACAAGTTGAGAAACTTTGAGCACTAGTATACAAATTCATATCCAATGACTCCAAACCCATAATGTTTCTGAAAATCTATTGTTTTAAAAACAGAGGGCTCTTTCAGGATCTAATATCTCCCAAGTTAAAAAATATTTAAACAAATTTCTTCTCTTTCTTGTTTCACTTCCATTTATTTTATTATAGTCTTAAAATTTTACTTTAATACATTTGATTCTAAATAGAATGTAGACTATGTAGGCTATAAGCCTATTGTTGTCAAATTCATTTCTGTCAAATTATCTTTCTTTCTAGCTATCCACATATTAATCTATACTTTTATTTCACACATGAAGAAATATGTATCAGTTAATTTTTTAAATTAAACTTTTAATTTTGAGGTGACTGTAGATGCTCATAAAGTAAGATTTTTAGATTTGCTTTTTAAAAATTCAGCATAATGCTTTTTTTCTTTCAGCATAATGCTTTTAAGATTCATGCATGTCATTGCTTATAAATTGTTAGCTCGTTTTATTGCTGAGTAGTATTCCATGGTATGGATGTACCACCATTTGTTTACCCATTCACCCATTGAAGGACATCAGAGTCATGTCCAGTTTTTAGCTACTATGAATAAAGGTCCTATGAACATGCATGTACAGGTTTTTGCATTATCCTAAATTTCCAATTCCCTTGGATAAATGCCCAAGAGTAGAATTTCTGAGTCATATGATAGTTGCAGATTTAGATATATTTCACTGAGTTATACTCACATATAACAGATTTCATCATTTTATAGTGTACAGTTGAGTAATTTTTAGTATATTCACAAACTTATGTATTCATCACCACTAACTTTTCCAAAAAATTTTCATCATCCCAAAAAGAAAGCCATCAGCAGTCATTTCCCATTCCCCCTTTCCTTTGTACCCTGGAAACCACTTGACTAGTTTCTGTTTTTGTACTGACATGCTTGCATTACCTTCATTTCCTTTTGTGTATATCCTATAGATATTTTCTTTGTGATTACCGTAGGTCTTATATAAACATCTTAAAGTTATAACTATCTATTTAAACTGACAACAACTTAACTTCAGTGGTATAAAAAACTCTACTCCTTTACAGCTCCACCCCCACTTTATGTTATTCATGTCAAAATTTACATCTGTACATGTTGGGAACCCATTAACATAGATATATAGTTTCTTTTTATACTTTTATCTTTTAAATCTCATAAAAGAATTAATACTGGATTTATGAACCAAAATTACAGCATTACAGATTTTTATATTTTCATATATATGCATTTTTGTATTTGTGTGTGTGTGTGTGTGTATATATATATCCTTGATGGAGCACTTTATGTTTTTGTATGGCTTCAGGTTACTGTCTAACCTCCTTTCATTTCTACTTTAAAGGACTCCTTTTGGCATTTCTTGTAGGTCTTTTCTAGTGGTAATGAACTCCCTCAGTTTTTGTTTATGTGAGAAAGCCTTAATTTGTCCTTCATTTTTGAAGGACAGATTTGCTGTATATAGTATTCTTTGTTGATAGTTTTTTCCTTTCAGCACTTTGAATGTATTAACTCACTTCCTTCTAGTCTGCAAGCCTTCTGCTGAGATTTCCATTGATAATCTTACAGAGGCTTCATTGTATGTGATGAGTCAGTTTTTTCTTGCTGTTTCTAAGATTCTCTCTTTGTCTTTGAATTTTGACTGTTTAATTATAATATGCCTCAACTGGGTCTTTTTGAGTTTATCCTACTTAGAGTTCACTTAGCTTCTTGTATTTGGATATTCCTTTCCATCCTGAGATTTGGAAAGTTTTTAACCAATTATTTTTTAAAAAAAGCTCTCAGCTCCTTTTTCTCTCTCTTCTCCTGCTGGGATTCACATAAAGTATATACTGATCCATTCAATAGTTTCTTATAAGTGTTTTAGGCTCTATTTGCTTTTCTTCATTCTTTTTTCTTTTGCTCTTCTGACTCAATAATTTCAAATGACCTGTCTTCACTGATATTTTTTTCTACCTGATCAAATCTGCTGTTGAAACCCTCTAGTGGATTTTTCAACTCAGTTACTGTATTCTTCGTTTCTAAATTTCCTGTTTCGTTCTTCTTAATAATTTTAACCTCCTTATAGATATTCTCATTTTGTTGGTGTCATTTTCCTGATTTTGTTTAGTTATCTGTCTGAATTCTCTTTTACCTCATTGAGTATTTTTTAAACAGTTGTTTTAAATTTTTTGTCAAGTAAGTCAGAGGCCTGCATTTCTTTAGGCTGATTTCTAGAGACTTTGTTCCTTTGAATGGGCCAACTTTTTCTGTTTCTTTGAATGCTTTGTGATATTTTGTTGAGATTTTGGCATTTGAAAAAATAGCCATCTCTCCAAATCTTTATGGACTAGCTTTGTGGAGGGGAATAGCTTCACTGACCAGTCTATCTTAAAGGCTCATTGTTCTTTTAAGCCGTTTTTATTTCTTATACATTTTTATTGGAGTATAATTGCTTTACAATGGTGTGTTAGTTTCTGCTTTATAACAAAGTGAATCACTTATACATATACATATATCCCCATATCTCTTGCCTCTTGCATCTGCCTCCCTCCCACCTTCCCTATCCCACCCTTCTAGTTGGTCACAAAGCACTGAGCTGATCTCCCTGTGCTATACGACTGCTTCCCGCGACTGCTTCCCACTAGCTATCTATTTTACATTTGGTAGTGTATACATGTCTACACTACCATTCCCTCACTTTGTCCCAGCTTACCCTTCCCCCTCCCCGTGTCCTCAAGTCCATTCTCTAGTAGCTCTGTGTCTTTATTCCCGTCTTGCCCCTAGGTTCTTCATGACCTTTTTTTTACATTCCATATATATGTGTTAGCATACGGTATTTGTTTTTCTCTTTCTGACTTACTTCACGCTGTATCACAGACTCTACGTCCATCCACCTCACTACAAATAACTCAATTTCGTTTCTTTGTATGGCTGAGTAATATTCCATTGTATATATGTGCCATATCTTCTTTATCCATTCATCTGTCGATGGACACCTTAGGTTGCTTCCATGTCCTGGTTATTGTAAATAGTGCTGCAATGAACATTGTGGTACATGACTCTTTTTTAATTATAGTTTTCTCAAGGTATATGCCCAGTAGTGGGATTTCTGGGTCATATAGTAGTTCTATTTTTAGTTTTCTAAGGAACCTCCATACTGTTCTCCATAGTGGCTGTATCAATTTACATTCCCACCAACAGTGTATGAGGGTTCCCTTTTCTCCACACCCTCTCCAGCATTTATTGTTTGTAGATTTTTTTGATGATGGCCATTCTGACTGGTGTGAGATGATATCACATTGTAGTTTTGACCTGCATTTCTCCAATGATTAATGATGTTGAGCATTCTTTCATGTGTCTGTTGGCAATCTGTTTATCTTCTTTGGAGAAATGTCTATTTAGATCTTCTGCCCGTTTTTGGATTGGGTTGTTTGGGTTTTTTTGATATTGTGCTGCATGAGTTGCTTGTAAATTTTGGAGATTAATCCTTTGTCAGTTGCTTCATTTGCAAATATTTTCTCCCATTCTAAGGGTTGTCTTTTGGTCTTGTTTATGGTTTCCTTTGCTGTGCAAAAGCTTTGAAGTTTCATTAGGTCCCATTTGTTTATTTTTGTTTTTATTTCCATTTCTCTAGGAGGTGGGTCAAAAAGGATCTTGTTGTGATTTATGTCATAGAGTGTTCTGCCTATATTTTCCTCCAAGAGTTTGATTGTGTCTGGCCTTACATTTAGGTCTTTAATCCATTTTGAGTTTATTTTTTTGTATGGTGTTAAGGAGTGTCCTACTTTCATTCTTTTTCATGTACCTGTCCAGTTTTCCCAGCACCACATATTGAAGAGGCTGTCTTTTCTCCACTGTATATTCTTGCCTCCTTTATCAAAGGTAAGGTGACCATATGTGTGTGGGCTTATCTCTGGGCTTTCTATCCTGTTCCATTGATCTCTATTTCTGTTTTTGTGCCAGTATCATACTGTCTTGATTACTGTAGCTTTGTAGTATAGTCTGAGGTCTGGGATAAGCCTTTTTTGATATGTTTCTTCACTGGGCTTATGTTTTACTTTTATTCCAGTTCTCAGTGTATACAGCTGCTTTTAAATGGCTTGATTTCCTTAAGAGTCTCATCCGTGCTTCTTTTCAGAAGCCTTGGTTTTCTATTATATTCCTCTGCTCATAACATCTAGCCCCTGGTGCCTGTGGGTCTGCAAGTCCCCTGAGCTCTGTTGCATACACCACTACTCTATGTCTCCCAAATTACTATCCAAACCATGTCCTAATACATATTAGTGCCCTGAGTCACAGGACACAAAAACTTGTCTCTTCGACATCTCTGAACAGAGACCACTGCAAGTAAGTTACAACTCTTTTCCTTACCTCCTGAGAGAGGAACTGGGAATTGGGAAGTTTCTTCCCGACCATGCTGTGCTGAGCTAAGGAGGAGGTGGGGCAAGGGTGAACAAAATGTCATGAAATTTCTTACCATCTTAATTGTGGCCTTTCCGTATTTAGATGTTTGCTTGGTTGCTGCTGCTTCTCACCTGGTTTCTAGAATTCTCAAAGTTATTTTGGTTCATATATTTTGGTTTACTCAGTGTTTCTGTGGAAGACTGAATGCCTAGAGCTTCTTAGTTAATCTTCTTGCTGACATCACTCTCTCTTCTTTAGGCTTTTGATATGATGGGTTTTATTGATTGATTTCAGAATGCTGCACCAACCTTGCATACTTGAAATAAATCCTACTTGGTTATAATGTGGACTTCTCTTTATACACCTCTGAAATTGATTTGCTAGTATTTCATGGAGAATTTTTGCATCGACTCTCATGAAAGTTATTTTGTAGAGTTTTCTGTTTTTGTACTATTTTTGCCTGAATTTAGTACCAGAGTAATACTGGCCTCATAAAATTAGTTTGGAACTGTTTCTTCCATTTTCTGTAAGAGATTGTATAAAATCAATATTAATTGTTTAAATATTTGTTTATGTTCTTATGTGAAGCCCTCTGGGCTTATAGTTTTCTTCTTCAGGAGCTTTTACATTACAAATAATGTTATTTAATAGTTATATATATCTTTAATCTTGGTTTAATTTTGACATCTTGTAGTTTTGAGGAATTGATCTATTTCTTCTAAGTTATGGATTTTATAAGTGTTAAGTTGTCACATTTCCTGTTATCCCTATAAGCTTGCAGGACCTATAGTGTTATCCCTTATTTTATTCTTGATATAAGAGATTCATATCTTCTCTCCTTTTATATGTGTCAGTTTTGCTAAAGGTTTGTCAATTTTATTGATATTTTCAATGAATCAACTTCTTGTTGCATTGATTTTCTGTATAATTTCCCTCTTTTCACTGTTACTGTTTTCTACTTTCTTCTTTATTATTTCCTTCCTTCCACTTATTTGTGTTAACTTTGTTCTTCTTTTCCTAGTTTCTGGAGATAGAAACTTAGGTCACTGATTTTAGACCTTCACTCTTTTTAATGTAAGCATTTAGTGCTATAAATTTCCCTCTCATCATCACTTTAGTTGTATCCCACATAATGTTGATATGTTGCATTTTTATTTTCTTTCACTTCTATGTATTTAAAAAATTTCCTTTGAGACTTCTTTGATCCACAGATTAGGTAGAAGTATATTGTTTGATTTCTAAGTATGCATACATTTTCTGTTGCTTTTTCTTTTATTGATTATTATTTTATTCCTTTATGGTTGGTGAACATACTCTGTATAAGGTCAATTCTTTTAATGTTGCTGAGGTTTGTCTCCAAGGTATGAGTTATCTTGTTGAAAATTCCACAGGTACTTGAAAAGAATGTGTTTTCTGCTGCTGTTAAGTGGAAAGTTCTCTGTATATACATCAATTACATTATTTTTGTTGATTATATTATTCAGTTCTTCTATATCCTTACAGATATTCTGTCTCATAGTTTTATCAATTGCTGAGAGTGTGCTGTTGAAGTTTTATAGTATTATATTTTTGGATTTGTCTACTTCTCTTTTCATTTATATCAGTTTTTCCTTCATATATTTTGAAGCTCTGTTTGATACACACATATTTAAGATCACAATTTCTTCCAGGTGATTGACACTTTATCATTGTCTCTACTTTGTCTCTACTTTTGTGTGTGTATATATATATATATACTTTGTCTCTATTTTTGAGAATTCACATTTCTTTTTGTAAATAGGTCCACATTTTAACAGTTTCCAGGTTTGGTTCATTTGAAATTTTAACAGCACAATCAATTTTTATGCATAGCCTAATATGTTTATGGTCAGATTATTTTCTATTCAAGCATTAGTGATCTATGTCCCTGGGTTGGGGTGGATTTCTCTTACAACTGCTCCCTAGCCCAGGGAAACTCCCCTTCTCTCAAGCCCTTTCCTCACTCCTCCCTTAGAGGGAAGACTGATGTGATGGGCTAGATTCCAGAGCACTGTGAGCAGTACCAACATGCACTGCGAGGGGACACCCATACATGGAGGACATGTCTATGCCCTTCTCTCTCTCATGATACTAAGCAGTAGGTAAGCTGAGCCAGTGCCTACTAGCAAAGGCTGGGTGCTGCCACATCACTCTCTCCTCCTTTCTTCTCACTGGAGATTTTGGGCTCTGTCAACCTTGCACATTAGGGAGCAGATGGTGGTAAGATGCAGAATTAGAACCAAAGAGATTCTGCTTCATTTGTGAGCCCAAGCAGTGCAGTGCTGCAACCCAACTCGACCAGAAGACTCTTTTTTTTCACTCCCCTGTGAACTGGCCATGCTCAGTTACCTATCTGCACATTATGTTCCCTCTCTAGGCAGTTACCCTTTCTTCCACTGATTTTCTTGATTAATTCTGCACTCTTTGATCCCCGTCTTTCCTGCCCAGCTCCAGTATTGATGTCCAGAAGACACAATTAGCACTCCATTATATTCATACATTTCATCCATGCTGCACTTTACCAAATTTTCTTAGTGTTTGACATATTATATGCTATTTTGTATTGGTTGCTACTTTTAAAAGTTGTCACACATTATTCTACAGTCTGTTATAAAATGTGATTTAATGAAAGAATCATGTGGTTTGAGTTCTGACTTAACAGTTTTCTAGCTGTGCAGAAGGCTCTACATTGAGGGGTACTGGGAACTGGCCTAGTGACTGATATTCCAGATTCTTGTGTGTATGTCTCCTGTAGGTAAAGGCCTGGGAGAGGGCAGAGTGGCAATGTAGGGTGGGAGTGAGGCATTCTTTTGTCCCCTGGACAAATACTAGCCTCATATAGTCAGATTCTCACTAGGAACCTCACACTCTATTGCATATCATGAAAACATCCACCAAAAAATCATAACCCACATTGAAATGTCACAGGTACCCATTCAAATAGACATGCTCTCAGGTGTTGCCATGCTCTCATCCAGAGGCCAGCGCTTGGTGTTTGCAGATATGGCTGGTGAACCCCATGTATAAAATGACAAGGTAATTTTCTGCAATTCTTAGTTGTTTCAACGATTTGCAGAGTCATTATTTCCTCCCTGTTCTTCTGCTTCTTACCCATTCATGTCTTTGGTGATTCTATTCTATTTGGCCATTTTGTCACCTGCTTTCATTTTCTGGGTTCATATCAGGATGTCTTCAGTACCCTTATGCCTTCCTAGGGCTGATGGTAATATAAAGACAGGCCTACCAATAACCTGAGTGGGAGGACTGTTGATAGGAGGACTGGTCAAGGCCTCCTGAGTTCTGGTTCTTAAACTGTTTTCACAATAAGCAGATTGTCCTTATTTGGACATTTCATATCTCAGTAGTTTGACCTTGACATTTAAGTTGTTCAAACTGGCAAAACATATCCCAGGCCAACTTACTAGTTTCTGCTGTTTCTCAGTTGTCTTAATTACAGTGAAAATTAGACACATCAGTTCATCTTCAGTAACTATGTCCACATAGCTAACTAATTATTGCTTTATGTACCTCACATTTTACAATTGCCTTGAAATAGATAACACATAATGAGAAATGCTTTGCAGCTATCACTATTATATATTTTAACATTTTTCCTGTGGCATCACTACCACTTTCAAATGTATATTTCCCTTGAACAAAAATCTCACACTTACAGGCCGATACCAGCTATTAATATAAGCATAGTCATATTTTATCATAAGATAAAATTTTCTTTGGTGATCAGGTTTCAAATATGCCTTCACATGAGCAGGTGGAGTCTACTGTATAGTCCCTATAATCCACCCTAAACTGCTGCTACACAACAGTTTCCCCACCACTAGAAAATCAATTCTCTGTTCCCATAGTCTCTGGTAAAGTTACATTCCTCTGTGTCCCAAAATAAATCCACCACTGAGATCACACCCATATCACATGGTGCCATCACTCAAATTCAGCCCTAGTGGAAAGATCATCAACTAAGTGTTCCCTAACACATGTCCAGGAAAGGGAATGGAACATGTCATGATGAAGCTTAGCTCGATGCAGTAAAGTGGTTTCAGAATGGGAGGCACTTTTACATTTCAGTGTATCTGCATACTGAAAATCTTGGCTAAAAGACTTCTTATTATCCTGTATTAATTGATTGACATATATGCACTACCATGTGTAAAATAGCTAGTGGGAACCTGCTGTACAGCAACAGGGAGCTCAGCTTGGTGCTCTGTGATGACCTAGATGGGTGGGATGGAGAGGAGTGGGAGGGAGGTCCAAGAGGAAGGGGATATATGTATACATATAGTTGATTCACTTCGTTGTAGAGTAGAAACTAACCTTTACAACATTGTAAAGCAACTATACTCCAGTAAAAGAAATAATACTGTCTCATAATGAATTATAACCAACATATAAATTGAGAAATATATAACACAATCTTACAGCTTTGCACCAAGATTGCCTTGGTGTTTAATTGCCATAGTTGGTAATATTTATATATACCAGAGGACTAACATGTTCATGGCTCTTGAATGTAAGTTCCCTATTTAGTAGATTTACTTTTATCTAATGAATTAAGAATACCAGTGTGAGTATTTTGCTAATAGAAAGGTCTAGATAACATCCCAGTGTCTCAGAAAGGGATATGGATACTTCATCCTGAAATATTCAAAAGATTCTCAAGAGAAACATTTTAGCAATAACAAATGCAGCAGTTTTTGCTACTCACTATGTGAGAGATGAGGCATCCACCACTCTTTCCCATTCCCTACAATTGCTACTAGCATGAGTTTTGTAAAAATACAGTGCTGTTAAAAGTCTTTCAATGATCACCTGCAGGATAAAGTTAAAACTCCTTGGCATGTGACTTTTAACACTCTGTGTTTTGACCAAACTGTGCTAGTAGCCCCACCCCCTCTTACTTGGCACCCACAGCAACACAGAACTCTCTGTCCTTCTCTAAGTCACTGATGCCTTCTCCCCTAAGTGTCCTGGGCCATGCCTTATATTTGATGGCTCTGTCTTCCCTGCAGCTGCTACAGTTTGGTGCTTGTCTATGCTAAATTGTCAGTGCTCCATGGTTATTTGCTCTGGAAACTGTGGGGAAGAATGATGCTGTTCTTGAGTCAGGAAGGAAAGGTAGCCATCTAAGTAGTGCTGCTCTGGGCAGGGTTGAGGGCTTAGCAATGTTTATGAAAAAATTAATCAGTCACTCTAAGAAAGAAATGGAAAATTTTATTTGAGCCAAATTGAGGGTTATAACTTGGGAACAGCCTCTCAAAAAGCTCTGAAAACTCTTCAGCCCATTAGAAGTCAAAGCACAACTGTGTAAGTATTTTTGAGACAGAGGGTTGTACATTAAATGATGTATTATTGAGAGTTTACACAATCCAGATCTGCAAGTACAAAGTGGTGGGTAATTGTGACCTCTTACAAGATCAAGAAGGAATGTAATCTTTTAAGCAGTTATCTTGTTGATGTTTGGAGAATGTTGCTTTTTACGGTTGAGCAGATATTTCTGCTGATGGGAGAGGTTTGGTGGATGCACAGCGCAGACATACAAAGCACAGTAGAGGGAAGAGAAGAGGCCAAAGGGCAGAGAAAAAATTTTTATGGGTAAATTATTCTTGTTTTTCCATAAAATATGAATTTTATTCCATGATTTCCCACTTTTGATTATTAATCTTTCTATAGAAAGCATTAAGAAATCAAATATTTGATCCCCCAATGCCAGGGTGGTTGCTTGCCTCCTCTAGGACCATCATGACTCTCAATGCTGGGTCCTAATACCCCAGGTATCTCTTTTTGGGTGGATTATATTAGCAGAATGCTTGGCAAGAACTGACAGTCAAATCTAGGTTATCCAGTAAGATACTTACGACAATTTTCCTTGCATGAGCATTGTGTGTGCCCATTATCTTCTAGAGAGCTATAGATCTGATCTATAGTTTCAAGTCATTAAGACATAATTATCTTAGTACAAGCAGGTGACACACAGCACTAAAGGCAAGAAACTATCGCCTTAGAAGTTCCAAAAACTAATTAAAATTGCTAGTAGGACCAACAATGTCATCAGCAAAGACTTAAGCCAAGATCCTACTGAACCAAATAATTTTCCTAGTATTTCTCCTAAACTGGGAAGAGGATTGTTCAGAGCAATAATTTGACTCTTCACATTGGTCATAAGATTGATTGCATTTGAAAACTCATCAGGTATAAACACATAACATTAAGTACATATTACAGCACAAGGTTCCCCTTGGGAAGCAGTTAAAATATTGAGAGCCATGCGATTCTGTAGGAATGGTTTTCACATCATGGAGACTTCTGAATTGCAAGGTAATGGCTTACTAACATTCAAAGCTTGCTGAGTGAATTTTGTTAAACCCTCTATGTGAGTAATCATCTTTTTTTCCAAGTGGAGGAACAGATATCGAGATCAAATGATCATAACATTGGAAAAGTGATCAAACCCAAGGTGCCCACATTAAAGGCAGTTTGGCAGGGGCTGTTTCCAAGATCACTAAAAAGTGACCTTGGGGAGAGGGCAGACAGGAGAAGCAAGAAGAACTACAATCCAGCAGCCTGTGGATAAAACCCACTTTCAAAGAAAGATAGACAAGATGAAAAAGCAGAGGGCGATGTACCAGAAAAAGGAACAAGATAAAACCCCAGAAAAACAACTAAATGACATGGAGATGGACAATCTTCCAGAAAAAGAATTCAGAATAATGATAGTGAAGATGATCCAGGTCCTCGGAAAAAGAATGGAGGCAAAGATCAAGAAGATGCAAGAAATGTTTAACAAAGATCTAGAAGAATTAAAGAACAAACAAACAGAGATGAACAATACAATAACTGAAAAGAAAAATATACTATAAGGAATCAATTGCAGAATAACTGAGGCAGAAGAACAGATAAGTGACTTGGAGGCAGAATGGTGGAATTCACTGCTGTGGAACAGAATATAGGAAACAGAAAGAAAAGAAATGAAGACCGCATAAGAGACCTCTGGGACAACATTAAATGCAACAACATTCACATAATAGAGGTCCCAGATGGAGAAGAGAGAGAGAAAGGACCCAAGAAAATATTTGAAGAGATTATAGTTGAAAAGCACCCTAACATGGGAAAGGAAATAACCACCCAAGTCCAGGAAGCACTGAGAGTCCCATACAGGATAAACCCAAGGAGAAACATGCCAAGACACATAATA
Organism: Monodon monoceros; assembly: GCF_005190385.1. Classification (NCBI taxonomy): domain Eukaryota; kingdom Metazoa; phylum Chordata; class Mammalia; order Artiodactyla; family Monodontidae; genus Monodon; species Monodon monoceros. Next base: position 45,207,409 of record NW_021703779.1, read on the forward strand.
ATCAAATTGGCAAAAATTAAAGACAAAGAAAAATTATTGAAAGCAGCAAGGGAGAAATGACAAATAACATAAGGGAACGCCCATAAGGTTAACAGCTGATTTCTCAGCAGAAACTCTACAAGCCAGAGGGGAGTGACATGATGTACTTAAAGTGATGAAAAGGAAGAACCTACAACTAAGATTACTCTACCCAGCAAGGATCTCATTCAGATTCAACAGAGAAATCAAAAGCTTTACAGACAAGCAAAAGCTAAGAGAATTCAGCAACACCAAACCAGCTCTACAACAAATGATAAAGGAACTTCTCTAAGTGGGAAACACAAGAGAAGAAAACGGCCTACAGAAACAATCCAAAAAAATTTTTTTAATGTAATAGGATCATATATATCGATAATTACCTTAAATGTGAATGGATTAAATGCTCCAACCAAAAGACATAGACTGGCTGAATGGATACAAAAACAAGACCCATATATATGCTGTCTACAAGAGACCCGCTTCAGACCTAGGGAAACATACAGACTGAAAGTGAGGGGATGGAAAAAGATATTCCATGCAAATGGAAATCAAAAGAAAGCTGGAGTAGCAATACTCATATCAGATAAAATAGACTTTAAAATAAAGAATGTTACAAGAGACAAGGAAGGACACTACATAATGATCAAGGGATCAATCCAAGAAGAAGATATAACAATTATAAATATATATGCACCCAACATAGGAGCACCTCAGTACATAAGGCAACTGCTAACAGATCTAAAAGAGGAAATTGACAGTAACACAATAATAGTGGGGGACTTTACACCTCACTTACACCAATGGACAGATCATCCAAACAGAAAATTAATAAGGAAACACGTTTAAATGACACAATAGACAAGATAGATTTAATTGATATTTACAGGATATTCCATCCAAAACCAGCAGATTACACTTTCTTCTCAAGTGCACACGGAACATTCTCCAGGGTAGATCACATCTTGGGTCACAATCAAGCCTCAGTAAACTTAAGAAAATTGAAATCCTATCAAGCATCTTTTCTTACCACATGCTATGAGATTAGAAATCAATTACAGGGAAAAAAATGTAAAAAACACAAACACAGGGAGGCTAAACAATACGTTACTAAATAACCAAGAGATCACTGAAGAAATCAAGGAGCAAATCAAAAAATACCTAGAAGCAAATGACAATGAAAACCTGATGATCCAAAACCTATGGGATGCAGCAAAAGCAGTTCTAAGAGGGAAGTTTGTAGCTATACAAGCCTACCTCAAGAAACAAGAAAAATCTCAAATAAACAATCTAACATTTCACCTAAAGGAAGTACAGAAAGAAGAACAAACAAAACCCAAAGTTAGCAGAAGAAAAGAAATCATAAAGATCAGAGCAGAAATAAATGAAATAGAAACAAACAAAACAGTAGCAAAGATCAATAAAACTAAAAGCTGGTTCTTTAAGAAGATAAACAAAATTGATAAACCATTAGCTAGACTCATCAAGAAAAAGAGGGAGAGGACTCAAATCAATAAAATTAGAAACAAAAAAGGAGAAGTTACAACAGACACAGCACAAATACAAAGCATCCTAAGAGACTACTACAAGCAACTCTATGCCAATAAAATGGACAACCTGTAAGAAATGGACAAATACTTAGAAAGGTATAAGCTTCCAAGACTGAACCAGGAAGAAATAGAAAATATGAACGGACCAATCACAAGTAATGAAATTGAAACTGTGATTAAAAATCTTCCAACAAACAAAAGTCCAGGACCAGATGGCTTCATAGATCAATTCTATCAAACATTTAGAGAAGAGGTAACACCCATCCTTCTCAAACTCTTCCAGAATATACCAGAGGGAGGAACACTCCCAAACTCATTCTATGAGGTCACAATCACCCTGATACCAAAACCAGACAAAGATGTCACAAAGAAAGAAAATTACAGACCAATATCACTGATGAATATAGATGCAAAACTACTTAACAAAGTACTAGCAAACAGAATCCAACAACACATTACAAGCATCATACACCATGATCAAGTGGGATTTACCCCAGAGATGGAAGGATTCTTCAATATATGCAAATCAATCAATGTGATACACGATATTAACAAATTGAAGAAGAAAAACCATATGTTCATCTCAATAGATGCAGAAAAAGCTTTTGACAAAATTCAACACTCATTTATGATAAAAACCCTCCAGAAAGTGGGCATAAAGGGAAGTTACTTCAACATAATAAAGGCCATATGTGACAAACCCAGAGCAAACATCATTCTCAATGGTGAAAAACTGAAAGCAGTTCCTCTAAGATCAGGAACAAGACAAGGATGTCCACTCTCACCACTATTATTCAACATAGTTTTGTAAGTCCTAGGCATGGCAATCAGCGAAGAAAAAGAAATAAAAAGAATATAAATTGGAAAAAAAGAAGTAAAACTCTCACTGTTTGCAGATGACATGATGCTAGACATAGAGAATCCTAAAGATGCTACCAGAAAACTACTAGAGCTAATCAATGAATTTGGTGAAGTAGCAGGATACAAAATTAATGCACAGAAATCTCTTGCATTCCTATTCACTAATGATGAAAAATCTGAGAGAGAAATTAAGGAAACACTCCCATTTACCATTGCAACAAAAAGAATAAAATACCTAGGAATAAACCTACCTAAGGAGACAAAAGACCTGTATGCAGAAAACTATGAGACACTGATGAAAGAAAGTAAAGATGATACAAATAGATGGAGAGATATACCATGTTCTTGGATGGGAAGAATGAACATTGTGAAAATGACTCTATTACCCAAAGCAATCTACAGATTGAATGCAATCCCTATCAATCTACCAATGGCTTTTTTTTACAGAACTAGAACAAAAAATCTTAAATTTGTATGGAGACACAAAAGACCCCAAATATCCAAAGCAGTAGTGAGGGAAAAATACGGAGCTGGAGGAATCAGGCTCCCTGACTTCAGACTTTAGTACAAAGCTACAGGAATCAAGACAATATGGTTCTGGCACAAAACCAGAAATATAGATCAATGGAACAGGATAGGAAGCCCAGAGATAAACCCACACACCTATGGTCAACTAATCTATGACAAAGGAGGCAAGGATATACAATGGAGAAAAGACAGTCTCTTCAATAAGTGGGTGCTGGACAAACTGGACAGCTACATGGAAAAGAATGAAATTAGAACACTCCCTAACACCATACACAAAAATAAACTCAAAATGGATTAGAGATGTAAATGTAAGACCGGACACTATAAAACTCTTAGAGGAAAACACAGGAAGAACACTCTTTGACATAAATCACAGCAAGATCTTTTTTGATCCACCTCCCAGAGTAATGGAAATAAAAACAAAAATAAACAAATGGGACCTAATGAAATACAAAAGCTTTTGCACAGCAAAGGAAACCATAAACAAGACAAAAAGGTAACCCTCAGAATAGGAGAAAATATTTGCAAATGAATCATTAGACAAAGGATTAATCTCCAGAATATATAAACAGCTCATGCAGCTCAATATTAAAAAAACAAACAACCCACTCCAAAAATGGGCAGAAGACCTAGATAGACATTTTTCCAAAGAAGACATAGAGATGGCCAAGAAGTACATGAAAAGCTGCTCAACATCACTCATTATTAGAGAAATGCAAATCAAAACTACAATGAGGTATCACCTCACACCAGTTAGAATGGGCATCATCAGAAAATCTACAAACAACAAATGCTGGAGAGGGTGTGGAGAAAAGGGGACCCTCTTGCACTGTTGGTGGGAATGTAAATTGATACAGCCGCTATGGAGAACAGTATGGAGGTTCCTTAAGAAACTAAAAATGGAACTACCATATGACCCAGCAATCCCACTACTGGGCATATACCCAGAGAAAACCATAATTCAAAAAGACACATGTACCCTGACGTTTACTGCAGCACTATTTACAATAGTCAGGTCATGGAAGCAACCTAAATGCCCATCGACAGACGCATGGATAAAGAAGATGTGGTACATATATACCATGGAATATTACTCAGCTATAAAAAGAACGAAATTGAGTCATTTGTAGAGATGTGGATGCATCTAGAGACTGTCATACAGAGTGAAGTAAGTCAGAAAGAGAAAAACAAATATCGTATATTAACTCATATATGTGGAAACTAGAAAATGGTACAGATGAACTGGTTTGCAGAGCCGAAATTGAGACACAGAAGTAGAGAAAAAATGTATGGACACCAAGGAGGGGAAAGCGGCGGGGGTGGGGGTTGTGGTGTGATGAATTGGGAGATTGGCATTGACATGTATACACTGATGTGTATAGAATGGATGACTAATAAGGAAAAATAAATAAATAAAAAGTAAACATAAAAGAAAAAGATCCACCTGGATAATTCAGGATCATCCCCTCATCACATGATCCTTAACTTATTCGCATCTGCAAAGATCCTTTTTTCAAATAAGGCAACATTTATTAGATTCCAGGTATTAGGACCTGATATAACTGGGGGCCATTATTAAGCCTACTACAGACTGGTATTGATTTTGGTGTGTTAACCTTGGATTCAGCAACATTTAAAGGGTAAAAATAAAATAAAAATTTAAAAACGTGACCCTGGGCCCAAAGGAAACCAATTGTGCATCTCCCTAACCAATCTGGGGGAAGCTAAGGCCACAAATTTCTTGCACAAATCCATTGGGCCCCATTAAGAGCTACCCAATATTTAACATTTAGTGAAAAGAAAGTATTTATGGATAGGTTCAGAACAGGCATCATTAATTGGCCGGGTAAGGAGGTCTCACTTTGTGATATTGGTGGTAACATTAGCTTGCACACTGCTAGAGTTTCTTTCTTTTAAAATAAAATTTGTAAGAGATTTCTCCTTGGAGAGGAAAAATCTACTGAGGTAACCTGGGAGTACTGGACATAGGTAATTGGCCACAAACCCAGAAATTGGATTGATTTTTGAAACTTGGAAATGTCTGAGCCCAAGGAAGCAGTACATTTGGTTCATAAGCAAAAGTGTGAGCAAATTGTCAAAGTAATCAGTATGTGAGCCTGGTCCAGTATCTTGAGTCATCTACTTCAGATACTTGTTGTCTTCTTGTCCCACTCTGGTAGTGCTGCCCTTATTTAGTCATAGTCAGGTGTCAGAAGCAGGAGTTGCAGTCCATCCAGGTGAGGCCTGATATGGTCCCTTCCAGAGTGGCTGTAAAAAGTCCTTTATCTGATGTTGTTTCTAGTGTGCATAATCTCCTGGTTGCAGGTCATGGCGAATCTGATCTTCATCCAAAGATAGATTACTGTGATAAACTTCGGAAACAAACTTAGAATGTCCTTTTAATAATTTAATTAAATTTTACAATAATAGCATAACAACAAGGACCTATCTGGGAAGTATTAGGCAGTAAATACAGACCTCAATTAACAAAACTAGATTTATATCCACAGAAACATAATCTTTTACTGTCTGAAATTACACTAGTTTCTACCAAATATAACCAAATTAAGACTAATTTGTTCGCAAAATAAATCTGGTTAATTGATCACATAGGCTCTTTTAAATTGTCTGTGCTGGAACCCTTCATAAATAATCTCAGATTGAAATTTTAAAGACCTCTCAAGTCCAGGAAGACCACGCCAAGGGTGTGTCACAGATTCCACCTGTGATATCTCTAGGTATGGGTGAATTCCTCTCTTCTTGTGGCCCCCAAAATACCTTTAGATTCATGCACATGTTAGGAGGCGGCCTTCCTTATTTACCTGATAAAGCAACAGGAAACCTAAGAGTTTCCAAACTCTGGAGGGATCAGGTAGAGAGAAAAAATAAATGCTCAATTTTACTTACAAAGTTATAATTTACCAAATTCCTACAAGTTATAATTAGCTGCAGGGGAAAGGTTTCCTTATATCTGGAAAACACAGATTAAAAACTAATAATATTTCAGACAAAACCCCAAAATTATAACCATACTCATCAGTTTGCTCAGTCCTATGTGGCTAATCCTTGACCTTAATCTTCTGTTAACAGTTTTATAAAGCTATCAGTTTTTCCATTAGAATTCTTTAATTTCTTATATAGTTCAGCTGTATGATCTGAGTTATCAGAAACCTATACTTTTCAAAAAGTCATTTCTATGAATCTTCTTGAAGATGAAGCATTTTTTGAAAAAAGTATCAGAGTACAACAATAACTGTCTATAAATAACAAAAGACTTAAAATGCAAGGTTAAAGACCTTTGTCAATTACAATGCGATTGACAAATTTTGTTACTTATGTGATATACAACAATTTAAGATAATTACTAGAATTATGACTGATAACAATTTACCAGGACATACCAGATTTTTAGGAGTTCCATATAATTTCTAGACTATTTATATTAATAACATTTACCCACATGATACAACCTAAGCTTTATCACCACTCATTTGAAAATGCTTCCCATGTATTGATAATGACATACCAAATAAGCCTAACTGGTTTAATATTTCTCTCTCTGAGATGGAGAGAAAACAAATATTTTGAGGTGTTCCATGGACCCTTTGGAAAACCTCAAAGTTAGCCAGAGGTCAAATGAACTTCACTCAGAATTTGATCTTTGGAAAGTTTGTAAAAAATATCAAAAAATTTTAAAACACCTGGTCAAATAATATCATAGGTCACTGTGAAATAATACCCATTCACTTAATCAATGTGACAATAAAAGATCTCAAAGGTTGTAATAAATCACTTAAAGGCGAACAGCATCACACAATCTACTACCAAAAGCAGCTCAATATTTTAAGGATGCTGTTTTCCCAGCAGAGAGAGAAAAACAAACTCCAGGCTTGCATCAGCCTACTCTTAATAATGAGATTTATTTACTTAATTAAATTCAACCTAATTTTAGCCAATCCTGCCCATTCATAAAACTCTTCTCTGTTTTTCTCCTCCACAAACCTTCCATAACTTTCCATATCTATACTATTCTGTCCCTCACTTTCTTTTCCATTCAGAAACCACCAACTCTATGACAAAACAACCCTTTTTCTCCCCTTTAGCAAAATGCATTTCCACTCCTCATACATTCTTTTATTGAAAACACGCTTCTTGTTTTCCTTGAATACTGAAATGTTTCCTTTATTACTTAGTAGCTTTAGTTACATATATTATAATTATTAATCTTAAAACCTAGTTTCTAGCAAAAACTAGGAAGTAAGTGCTTGTTAACTGTACTTTACATTAGCATTCTGTAGATTGGCAAGCTTATAAATACTACCTATGGTTTCTAGAAAACAGGTGCTTTCTTGAAGAAAATATCTTAGTATGGCACAAAACATTAATAGTCCTAAATGTCTTCTCTGTAAAAGAAAGCCTATGTTCAGTAATTAATGTTCCAGTATCCTATTTGGAAATGATCTGGATATTCAGTGGATTCCCATAATTTAGCTTAATTTAGTAAAACTCTAAAGTTTCAAGTTACTAAAATCCAGAGAGACTATTTTAGATAGACATTCCCCAAGCATAATTATTCCTAAAGAGTTTTCCTAAAAGCTCTTATCTCATTTATCTCTATTTTACTTACTTAAAATTTCATCATATCATTCTTTTCTTGCTGACAAACTTTGTAACAGGAATAATAAAGTCTTATTTGATTTCTAGTAAACCTAGGTACAATAAAAGTATTATACTTAAAGTTGATGACCCTAAAGACATGTCTGTATTAATTAAATCAACAAGGTTAGGCTAAATTTAATACCAGAGGTTAATTCAATACTGAATATTTCCCAGATCACGTGAACCCAATATTCATTCTGACCAGTTTCTTCTATATTTCTGAGTATTTATATAAGTGCTTATTTTTTTAAAATAGATCTTTATTGGAGTATAGTTGCTTCACAATACTGTGTTAGTTTCTGTTGCACAGAAAAGCGAATCAGCCATATGCATACACATGTCCCCATATCCCCTCCCTGTTGAGCCTCCCTCCCATCCTCCCTATCCCACTCCTCTAGGTCATTGCAAAGCACCTAGCTGATCACCCTGTGCTATGCTTCTGCTTCCCACCGGCCAAATATTTTACATTCGGTAGTGTATGTATGTCGATGCTACCCTCACTTCGCCCCAGCTTCGCCTCCAACCCCATGTCCTCAAGTCCATTTTCTATGTCTATCTCATTATTCCTGCCCTGCAAATAGGTTCATCAGTACCATTTTTTTAGAGCACTTAATTTTCTTTAAGCCAATTCAATAGAGTTTTACAAATTAATTTTGCAAATACCACACATCTACGACACACATATAGAAATACATACAAACACACAGACACCCCATAGTTCCCATTCCAAAATTTCAGCCATGAATCAGGTTCAATAATATAAACCCCATCAGTTACAAAAGAAGTTGGATTCAAATTGGGTTTCTGGCAGATGGAACAAATCAAGATCACCTGTCTAGATGGCTAAACCCTTTTTACTAATATTTATGAAGACCCTTATGATTCCTATTTGTCCTTGACAAGTCAAGTGCCAAATTACTTATCCCCTTTCCTGAAATTTGCATTTTAAAAAGATGGCAGACATAAAGTTTTCTGGAGAATACTAGGTAGAATATTTGCATCTCAAAGGCATAGAAGAAAGGCAAGTTTCTTCTAGGAGAACTTTGTTCCCTTAAGGCCAGAATTTTTTCCCCTCAATATTTACAAGCCTCTTAAGATAAATAGGGGAGGTTTTGGGAGTGGTAAAAGGATTGGTGGATTTTGATTATTTCTGGAGCCACAGAAATCGTCCTGTAAAGCCTAGATTTATAAAATAAGGACAGTTGGTTTTTCCTTGAAGAAATGGGTGGCCACCTCAATGATATCAAAGGACTGACATACCCATTTGCCTATGTTGGAATGTTTTACTTTCCCTCATTTAGCTTAGGGCAGAACCACCACCACCACCACCACCACCACCACCACCCCCCGCAATATTCCTATCAGGCTCCAAGTATCAGCTATGGTCAGGTTAGTCAGACCAGTGCCCTCCCATCTTGGTAATCCATTTACAAACACTTTTGTGGATCCTCCCTGGGCTTAAGAAATTCTTTAATTATGGTCCTCAGTTCAGCCTTTGATCTGAAGAGGCTCACCTACAGCTTCAGCTGCTCCCATTTCTAAAGGTAACCATCTAATAATGTCTTCAGAGTGGAAAGGCAATTCAGGTGGAAGATTACTAGAATGAACACTCAAAGGAGGATAGAGGGGAGCGGTAAAGTTTCAGGTACCTTTTATATGATTAATCTTTAATTAGCCTTCTACAGCAAATCTTATTTGCTGAAGCCTTTTGGGACTTCTGCATATCAATTAAAATAGATACAATAGTTTAAGATGAGAGATATCTAAAATTTTAACAATTTAAAAGTTTTCTATTCAAAGGATCCAAGGAGCTAGCCCTACAAATATTTTCCCTGCTAATCTAATTTTAGAAAAGAGGAAAACTCTTACCACTGTTGTTTCCAATAGACCCTGCAGGCACAGATCCAGAAGGCTGCTGGCTTTACACACAAAAAATCAGTTTTGGAGTGCCAAAAGAACACCATCTTGACCATTTCAGTGCCTGATTTCCTTTAATTCCCAATTAGGTACTTGCAGGTATACACGAACCCAGCTGGTATTCCCGCAGGTGGCTGTTTGCACAGGATCTATTTCGTCTTTGAGGAACAGTCTCCCATTATTAACTTCATAGCCTAATTCAAATATGAGATATAGATATGATCTGAACAACTTTCTGAAGGCAGTGTGGTGGATCAAATGTGTGCTGCTTCTGAGTCTAGCACCCCCAAGGAGTTACCCTTGGGTTGGTTCAACTCTTTAACGTGTCTTGGTTTTTCCCTGCAACAATCTAAAACCACCACGAGTGCTCAGAGCACTAGGTTATCAGCCTCTGTTGTGCTCACTGGACGAGCAGTATTTACCTAATTGTTGTAGTGGGTCTCCTTTATTCTTCAGAGCTGAATAATTCAGTCTCTCATTTCACTAGCAAAAGTTTTTTTCAGAGCATATATCAACTCATTTTTTTAAATTTAAGTATAATTTAACAAAAACCCAACCATCTATGTTTCCCTGGGCCTCTTGCCCAGATCCCTCTAGTTCCCTGACTAGTAAATATACCAGTGCCCCTTAAGACTCCAAGTCTTGAGTAAAGCAGCTGGAATAAAATTTTCAGGATCATCACTCAGACGATGCGACCTGGATATCAGAACTCACCAGAACACCTGAGGAATACCAAGAAGCTGGTGGCTCAATGGACCCATGCTTGGTGTGCTCTGGTGGGTGTCTCCGATATCCTGCCAGCTGTATCAAGTACATGTCAACGAATTGATCAATCACATACACATGATTGATTAATCAATCAATCTAAGAAAAAAATGGAAAATTTTATTTGAGCCCAATTGAGGATTATAACCCAGGAACAACCTCTCAGAAAGCTCCGAAAACTGTTCTGCCCATTAGAAGTCAAAGCACAGTTATATAAGTTTTTTCTTGAGATGCACAACTGTACATCAAATGACATATTATTGACAGTTTACACAATCCAGATCTGCAAGTACAAAGTGGTGGGTCATTGTGACCCCTTACAAGATCAGAAAAGAATGTTATCTTTTAAGGAGTTGACTTCTTGGTACTAGGAGAATGTTGCTCTTTATGGCTGAGCAGATAATTCTGCCGTTGGGGAAAGTTTGGTCGATGCATAATGCAGATACACAGCGAACAGTAGAGGGGAGAGAGGAGGCCAAAGGGCAGAGAAAATTTTTTTATGTTTAAATTTTTCTTGTCTTGCCATAAAATATGAGTTTTATTTCACAGCAATAAAACTTTTCCTTACTTTATTGTGTAAGTAAACCTTCTCTTCAGAAACATTATATCTCTTGTCTTAAATATTCTCACTTTGGAGAAACCGTATACATCGGAACACCCCCAATAATGGAAGACTTTATCAGGAACCTTCCAAGATAAAAGCATCCCAGGCTGATTCTTCTATTCTATCCATTGAAGAAAACCCACAACCTAAAAGCTATGAGTTAAGTTTTATTTGGGGACCTTACTGAGGACTATAGCCTGGGAGACAGCCTCTTAGATATCTCTGAGGAACTTCCCCAAAGAGGTAAGTGAGGAACCAGAATATATAGGATATTGTGCTAAAAACAAACAAACAAACAAAAAATCCCATGTAGTCAAACATCAAAAGATTACTGCTAATCACAAAAACAGACATCTCAAGTTAATGATTTTAACACTTTTCTATGTATGAGAAGATGCAAAAGCCTGGGAACATTGAAATTATTCCTTAGATATGCATCTTGAATATCTAGGGCCAGATCCTGAATTCCCCTCAAGGCCTACAGTCACGGGTGAGGAGGCAGCTGCAGCGACTGATGACTTGATCCTTGTAGAACTGAAATGATAGGAAACATCCTTTGTTTATTGAAATGACAAGCAACATTCCCTTTGAAAGTTCTCATGTGAATTTCTTCTGGCCTTGCTGTATTTCTAATCTTTTTTGTTTCATTGAAGCTCCTAAATTCTCTGCGAGTGGTGTTGGTATACAAAGGACTAAACAAAAATAAGTCAAGGTACCAGGCAGGTGACATCAGTTCCCTGCAGAACAGTGTATGTAATAGATGAGGAGTGAGTCCATGTCCTCATCTCTTTCCATCTCCATTGCACCTGGCTCTTAGATAATCTAAGCTACTTTTTAATCTGTAATTGAATAACAGGAGAGGCCCCAAGGCTGCCTCAGCATTACTTGAAACCCTAGTTTTTGGTGACCTATTGTTCTGCACAACCACTAATGCTTCAGTTTTTAATCCCAGCAAGACTATCTTTTATTTTCCAATAATTATAAAAAGTACTAATTATTTAAAGCAAAAAAATTAATTATGGGGTCTATAATCATTGTTGAAATAAAATACATGACCATGATCACACAATGGAGAGGGGAGAATAGAATTATAATGTTTTAAATTTATTACATTTATGAGACATGGTAAATATTAACTCTAACAGACTGTGATAAGTTAAAGATTCATATTGTAACCCTTGAGCAACTACTAAAAGTCATGTGAAAAGTTATAGATTTATCTATATATAAAATACAAAAATATTGATTATCCTTAATGAATTAGGAATGTGATATAGAGGAATAATATACAAATAAGACAAAGAGAAAACAAATAGCAAATTATAGATTCAACCACTTGTAAAATTACATTAAATAAAAATAGACTAGGCACTTCCCTGGTGGTCCAGTGGTTAAGACTCTGCACTCCTAATGGAAAGGGCCCGGGTTTGATCCCTGGTCAGTGAACTAGATCCTGCATGATGCAATGAAGATCCCGCCTGCTGCAATGAAGTCCCGGCACAGCCAAATTAAAAAAAAAAAAAGCAAACAATAGACTAAACACTCCAATAAAAGACAGAGATTATTAGACAGGATAAGAAGTCAAGACCCAACTGCTGAATCTCGCCTTTCCCCCCACCCCGTGAGCAAAGAAGACCATGAGCGGTGCTTCAGGACCTGGCTTCAGAGTGTTTCTTTTCTCCATGGAAAACTCCAAAGCCTAAGTGGAGATATAATTTTGCATACTTTTCAAGTACAATAACTGGCTTAATTAAATAACATGGCTGACTGAAGTTTGAATAGCTACCATATTGGGCAAAGCAAATCAGGAAAATCCAAATATCGAGTTTGTGAGGTACTGAGAAGAGTCCTGGAGGACAGAGCAGTTCGTTGTAGTTGCTACTGAGGGTGTACAGTATACCCTTTTTGGCAGAAATTCAGCTGTTAGAATTCCAGACAGCTTCCTCCTAACCCCTTCCACCAACCCTAGATCATAAATAGATCAGCTCAATCTAAGGTGAAGGCAAAGCACTGTTAAACAAGAGCCTGACAAATTGAGACACTGGATGCTCCTATTGATTTAGGGGGAAAGGTCACTGTCAGATTTTTTCTCTTGGTTTCTTAAAATTGTAATATGGAGAAGACCTTCAAGATGGTGAAGGAGTAAGACGTGGAGATCACCTTCCTCCTCACAAATACATCAAAATACATCTACATGTGAAACAACTCCTACAGAACACATACTTAGCCCTGGAAAAAGACCTCAGACTTCCCAAAAGACCTGTAGCTGACAGGGACTTGGTGCTCTGGCAGGTGTCAGACCTGTGCCTCTGAGGTGGGAGAGCCAAGTTCAGGACATTGATCCAAGAGAGACTTCCCGGTTCCACATAACATCAAATGGCAAGAGCTCTCCTGGAGATCTCCATCTCAACGCTAAGACCCAACTCCACTCAACGACCAGCAAGCTACAGTGCTGGACACCTTAAACCAAACAACTAGCAAGACAAGAACACTACCCCACCCATTAGCAGAGAGGCTGCCTAAAATCATAATAAGGTCACAAACACCCCAAAACACACCAACAGATGTGGTCCTGCCCACCAGAAAGACAAGATCCAGCCTCATCCACCAGAACACAGGCACCAGTTCCCTCCACCAGGAAGCCTACACAACCTACTGAAGCAACCTTAGCCACTGGGGGAAGACAGCAAAAACAACGGGAACTACAAACCTGCAGCCTTCGAAAAGGAGACACCAAACACAGTAAGTTAGGCAAAATGAGAAGACAGAGAAACACACAGCAGAAGAAGGAGCAAGGTGAAAACCCACCAGACCAAACAAATGAGGAGGAAATAGGCAGTATACCTGAAAAAGAATTCAGAGTGATGATAATAAAGATGATACAAAACCTCGGAAATAGAAGGGAGAAAATACAAGAAATGTTTAACAAGGACCTAGAATAAATAAAGAGCAAACAAGCAGTGATGAACAACACAATGAATGAAATTAAAAATTCTCTAGAAGGAATCAATAGGTGAATAACTGAGGCAGAAGAATGGATAAGTGACCTGGAAGATAAAATAGTGGAAATAACTACTGCAGAACAGAATAAAGAAAAAAGAATAAAAAGGATTAAGGACAGTCTCAGAGACTCCTGAGACAACATTAAATGCACCAACATTCGAATTACAGGAGTCCCAGAGAAGAGAAAAAGAAAGGGACTGAGAAAATATTTGAGAAGATTATTATTGAAACATTCCCTAATATGGGAAAGAAAATAGTCAATCAAGTCCAGGAAATGCAGATAGTCCCATACAGGATAAATCCAAGGAGAAACATGCCAAGACACTTATTAATTAAACTATCAAAAATTAAAAACAAAGAAAAAATATTAAAAGCAGCAAGAGAAAAACAACAAATAACATACAAGGCAATCCCCATAAAGTTAACAGCTGAACTTTCAGCAGGAACTCTGCAAGCCAGAAGGGAGTGGCAGGACATATTTAATGTGAAGAAAGGGAAAAACCTACAAACAAGAATACTCTAAACAGCAAGGATCTCATTCAGATTTGAGGGAAAAATTTAAAACTTTACAGACAAGCAAAAGCTAAGAGAATTTAGCACCACCAAACCAGCTTTACAACAAATGCTAAAGGAACTTCTCTAGGCAGGAAACAAAAGACACGGAAAAGATCTACAATAACAAGCCCAATTCAATTAAAAAATGGTAATAGGAACATACATATCAATAACTACCTTAAATATAAATGGATTCAAAGCTCCAAGCAAAAGACATAGAATGGGTGAATGGATACAAAAGCAAGACCCATATATATGATGTCTACAAGAGACTCACTTCAGACCGAGGGACATATACAGACTGAAAGTGAGGGGATGGAAAAAATTATTCCATGCAAATGGAAATCAAAAGAAAGCTGGAGTAGAAATTCTCACATCAGACAAAATAGACTTTAAAATTACTTTAAAATTAAGACTAGTACAAGAGACAAAGAAGGACACGACATAATGATCAAGGGACCAATCCAAGAAGAATATATAACAATTGTAAATAGTTATGCACCCAACATAGGAGCACCTCAATATATAAGGCAAACGCTAACAGCATAAACAGGGAAATCGATAGTAACACAATCATAGTAGGGGACTTTAACACCACATTGTCACCAATGGACAAATCATCCAAAATGAAAATAACTAAGGAAACACAAGCTTTAAATGATACATTAAACAAGAGGGACTTAATTGATATTTACAGGACATTCCATGCAAAAACAACACAATATACTTTCTTCTCAAGTGCTCATAGAACATTCTCCAGGGTAGAGCATATTTTCAGTCACAAATCAAGCCTTGCTAAATTTAAGAAATTTGAAATCGTATGAAGTATCTTTTCTGACCACAATGCTATGAGACTAGACATCAATTAGAGGGAAAAAATCTGTAACAAACACATGGAAGCTAAACAATACACTAATTAATAACCAAGAGATCACTGAAGAAATCAAAGAGGAAATCAAAAAATACTTAGAAACAAATGACAATGAAAATATGATGATGCAAAACATATGGGATGCAGCAAAAGCAATTCTAAGAGGGAAGTATATAGCAATACAAGCCTACCTCAAGAAACAAGAAACATCTCAAATAAAGAACCTAACCTTACACCTAAAGCAATTAGAGAAAGAAGAAAAACCCCAAATTTAGGAGAAGGAAAGAAATCATAAAGATCAGACCAGAAATAAATGAAAAAGAAATGATGGAAACAACAGAAAAGATCAGTAAAACTAAAACGTGATTCTTTGAGAAGATAAATAAATTGGTAAACCAGTAGCTAGACTCATCAAGAAAAAAAAGGAGAAGACTCAAATCAACACAATTAGAAATGAAAAAGGAGACATAACAACTGACACTGCAGAAATACAAAGGATCATGAGAGATTACTACAAGCAACTATATGCCAATAAAATGGACAACCTGGAAGAAATGGCCAAACTTTTAGAAAAGCACAACTTTCCAAGACTGAACCAGGAAGAACTAGAAAAAATAAACAGACCAATCATAAGCACTGAAATTGAAACTATGATTTAAAATCTTCCAACAAACAAAAGCCCAGAAACAGATGGCTTCACAGGAGAATTCTATCAATCACTTAGAGAAGAGCTAACACCTATCCTTCTCAAACTCTTCCAAAATATAGCAGAGGGAGGAACACTCCCAAACGCATTTTACAAGGCCTCCATCACCCTGATACCGAAACCAGACAAGGATGTCACAAAGAAAGAAAACTACAGGCCAATATCACAGATGAACATAGATGCAAAAAACCTCAAAAAAATACTAGCAAACAGAACCCAACAACACATTAAAAGGATTGTGTGCCATGATCAAGTGGGGTTTATCCCAGGAATGAAAGGATTCTTCAATATACACAAATCAATCAATGTGATACATCATATTAACAAATTGAAGGAGAAAAACCATATGATCATCTCAAAAGATGCAGAAAAAGCTGTCGACAATATTCACCACCCATTTATGAAAAAAACCCTCCAGAAAGTAGGGATAGAGGGAACTTACCTCAACATAATAAAGGCCATATATGACTAACACAGAGCCCACATCGTTCTCAATGGTGAAAAACAGAAACCATTTCCACTAAGATCAGGAACAAGACAAGACTGCCCACTCTCATGACTATTTTTCAACATAGTTTTGGAAGTTTCAGCCACAGCAATCAGAGAAGAAAAAGAAATAAAAGGAATACAAATTGTAAAAGAAGAAGTAAAGCTGTCACTGTTTGCAGATGACATGATACCATACATAGTTATTTCATACCTATATGTTATTTTCTGCCTTTTTAGTCTCTCCAGTCATTCTGGAAGCACAGCATCATGTGTGTCATTGGGTAGGACCCCAATAAGTGCCCTTTACACTTTCCATTTTGTATATTGATAAACCAGGCTCAGAGATGTCCAGTGACCTGAGCAGGCTCAAACAGTTAGTCAACAAACTTGCCTGGCACCCCATCCCTGTAATTCGGAAGTCCAGCCCAGCTTCTATTCACAAGACTACAGTTGCCCCAGACCCCAACCATGGAAGGAACTAGGCCAAACATTTACTCTGAATCAGGGCTTGCCATGGCTCAGACACACAAGTTCTTGATTGTCCTGGCTGCTCCAGTGGGCACCAGGAAGGCCTCAGGGACAGCATGTTTGTGCCACTCACAGAAAGAGGCCTGACAGTCAGAGCAGGGAGTGCACTCCCAGGAGCAATTCACACACCTGGATGGACCCACACAGAGAAAGTGGAGATGGGGATGGGGTCTCTACTTGTGTCCTCTGGGATGCAGAATATAAGCTTAGATCCCAGAGAACAGAAACCTTGCTTGTTTGGACAGATGTTGACAGAGCATGGGAGGTGGGGTGTATCTGCTTCTCAAACTGAAGAGGAGAGGGTGCCTCAGTTCCCGAGCCAGCACTAGTGGAACATGGGTTTTTGGAGTCATGAAGACCCAGGCCCACATTCTACATTTTCAATTTACTGGCTCTGTGGCCTTGTCTAGTTCATGCAATGTGCCTGTCTGTGCCTCAGCTTCCTGATCTGTAAAATGGGGATGGCATCTACCCCCCAGGGCTGCTGTGAGAGGAAGACAGACTTCAGCACAGATCCTGCTACAATGTCCAAACTGTACCCTACCTTGACCCATTTTCTCAGTACACACAAAATGAGTCCATAGCTGGAGCAGGAAAAAAGAGCAGGGAAGAAGGATATAGGCAATTCATGAATAAGGGGCTCACATGGAGCAAGTTGGTAGTCACTGAGGTAACTGCCATACCAGTTAGTGTGTTTTCCCTAGGTCCTTCCTTTTCCTTAGCCCTAGATCTGAGAAGATGCTTATCATGTGTTTGGTGTAGCAGTTGTTCCCTCACCGAGATCTATTTCAGAGACGCAGATGGCTTCTTGGACTGGCTACCCTTACTGCTAGTCCTGTTGGCCACCATGATTCAAGTTGTGGGCACTCTGCAAAGGTTTAGCCTGGGGAGGCTGACCCATGGCAATCAGACTCTCAGGAGACTAATGTATAAGAAAAGCCAATACATTTACAAAAATTCATTTTGACTGGCTGTTGTATACCTTTTGTAAACCTGTTGTATACCTTTTCTCTCAATAAAGGAAAATAGACACAGGCAGCTTAGAGTCTTCAGCAACAGAGTGAGGGAAGTTGGTTGGTCATCTCAGTGGCTGGAAATCTTGAATTAGGATCCTTTATGCATACAGAGCCTGTATAGGGAATTTCTGGTCACAAGTTCAAATGCTCCTATCAGCAGCTAGAACACTCTCTCATAGGTAGATTGTCTCACACAAAGGGACACATCTTTTTTTTTAACATCTTTATTGGAGTATAATTGCTTTACAATGGTGTGTTAGTTTCTGCTTTATAACAAACTGAATCAGTTATACATATACATATGTTCCCATATTTCTTCCCTCTTGCGTCTCCCTCCCTCCCACCCTCCCTATCCCACCCCTCCAGGCGGTCACAAAGCACCGAGCTGATCTCCCTGTGCTACGCAGCTGCTTCCCACTAGCTATTTTACGATTGCTAGTGTATATATGTGCATGTCACTCTCTCACTTTGTCACAGCTTACCCTTCCCCCTCCCCATATCCTCAAGTCCATGCTCTAGTAGGTCTGTGTCTTTATTCCCGTCTTACCCCTAGGTTCTTCATGACATTTTTTTTTCTTAGATTCCATATATATGTGTTAGCATACGGTATTTGTTTTTCTCTTTCTGACTTACTTCACTCTGTATGACAGACTCTAGGTCCATCCACCTCACTACAAATAACTCAATTTCATTTCTTTTTATGGTTGACACGACTTTTCTGCTGCTTGGATAACCCCGCCACAGATTCCATTCATCCCACCCCCACTTCTGTGTATATAATACTTCTTCATACAGGATGCAATGTCACTATTAGGTATTAACATCAATGTAGCCCTGCCACCTCCACATGACACTCTGACCCAGGCTTCTCACTTCTAACAGATGCTTTCTGGGGTCAACCCTAAAGAGTCTCATGTCACTACCTAAATGGTGATTTTTCTCACCATTCCTTAAGGCCATGAAAATATTATTCAAAAACAACATAAAAGTATTCTAACTATGGATTCACATTGTAGATAAACTAGTTTTAAATCTCATAATGTTAGACTCAGT
The DNA here is from genome assembly GCF_005190385.1 of Monodon monoceros. Classification (NCBI taxonomy): domain Eukaryota; kingdom Metazoa; phylum Chordata; class Mammalia; order Artiodactyla; family Monodontidae; genus Monodon; species Monodon monoceros. The sequence goes on from NW_021703779.1 coordinate 45,226,529, forward strand.
TGTTTTCCAATTTTCACTATTGCATATGAAAAATGAATAATTTTGTTCCTAAATATTAAAGAAATCTCTGATTATTTTATTGTAGTTAGTTCCTAAAACTGGAATCATTGAGGAAAATATATGATTTTTCTAAGGCTTTCATGTGTATATTTCTCTCCAGAATGGTTTCACCAATTTATAGTGCTACAGCTATGTGTGAATGCCAGTTTTATTGCATTATCACCAACACTGGCCACTATTTTCTTAAAAAATCTGCCAATCCCTATTTTCAAAAATAAGTGACTAATATTATTTTATTTAAAAATATCTTACTCTTTCCTGATTATAGAGACAATTCATAATCTATGTAGGAAATTGGGAAATACAGAAAGAAATGAAGAAGAAAATTAAAATGGTATATAATTTCACACCAATATAACCACTATTATAATTTTAAAGATTTTCTTTATACTTATTTATTTATTTCTGACTTATTTCTTTCTCTCCACATCACACATCCAACCAATCTGTCAGAAAAATATTTTGGTTCTAGCTTCAAAATATATACTTTTAATTTGACAACTTCTTACCACCTTGGTTCAAACCACCACCATTGTTCATATGGACCATTACTATAGCATCCTCACTGATCTCCCTATTTCCAACATGTCCTGTACAGTCTATTCTCCATGCAGGACTCAGAAGGATCCTGCTAAAACCTCACATCCCTCCTCTGCTCACAAAGTCTAAAGTCCTTAGAGTGATCTATAAAGTCCAACATGATCCATTCCTCACCTCTCTGATTTAATTACCTCACCCCCTCACACATTCTAGTTATGCTAAATTGGCTTCTTTCTGGATCCTTAAATATACCTTTCTTGCTTACTCCTACTTTAGGTGTTCACTCAGCTGTTTCCATTGCTAGGAATAACCTTCAACAATATAGCTGCATGGTTAATCCCTTCATAGTGAAGAATTATCTCAAGTAGGGACCTCCAACTCTTCCGATCCCCCTTACTCTGCTCTATTTTTTCTTATTCTCATAACTCCTATTTTGTAATGCATTATGTAATTTAGTTATCTTTCGTGTTTACTGCTTATAATCTGTTTCACCCACTAGAAAATAAGACCCACAAGGGCAGAGATATTTATGTGTTTTGTTTTGTTTCCAAAGAACACTGTATAAGAGAATGAAATTAGAACACTTCCTAACACCATACACAAAAATAAACTCAAAATGGATTAAAGCCCTAAATGTAAGGCCAGACACTATAAAACTCTTAGAGGAAAACATAGGCAGAACGCTCTGTGATATAAATCACAGCAAGATCCTTTTTGACACACGTGCTAGAGAAATGGAAATAAAAACAAAAATAAACAAACAGGACCTAATGAAATAAAAAAGCTTTTGCACAGCAAAGGAAACCATAAACAAGAAGAAAAGACAACCCTCAGAATGGGAGAAAATATTTGCAAGTGAAACAACTGACAAAGGATTAATCTCCAAAATATACAAGCAGCTCATGCAGCTCAATATAAAAAAAACAAACAACGCAATCAAAAAATGGACAGAAAACCTAAATAGACATTTCTCCAAAGAAGATGTACAGATTGCCAACAAACACATGAAAGAATGCTCAACATCACTAATCATTAGATAAATGTAAATCAAAACTCCAATGAGGTATCACCTCACACCATTCAGAATGGCCATCATCAAAATATCTACAAACAATAAATGCTGGAGAGGGTGTGGAGATAAAGGAACCCTCTTACACTGTTGGTGGAAATATAAATTGATATAGCCACTATGTAATTCAAAAAGAGTCATGTACCGCAGTGTTCACTGCAGTACAATTTACAATAGTCAGGACATGGAAGCAACCTAAGGGTCCATCGACAAATGAATGGATAAACAAGATGTGATGCATATATACATTTAATATTACTCAGCCATGAAAAAAACGAAATTGAGTTATTTGTAGTGAGGTGGATGGGCCTAGAGTCTGTCATACAGAGTGAAGTAAGTCAGAAAGAGATAAACAAATACCATATGCTAACACATATATATGGAATCTAAGAAAGGAGAAAAAAAAGGTCACGAAGAACCTAGGGGTAAGACGGGAATAAAGACACAGACCTACTAGAGCATGGACTTGAGGATATGGGGAGGGGGAAGGGTAAGCTGTGACAAAGTGAGAGAGTGTCATGGACATATATACACTACCAAACGTAAAATAGATAGCTAGTGGGAAGCAGCCTTGTTATTTGGTGCTTTGTGACCACCTAGAGGGGTGGGATAGGGAGGGTGTGAGGGAGGGAGACGCAAGAGGGAAGAAATATGGGAACATATGTATATGTATAACTGATTCAGTTTGTTATAAAGCAGAAACTAACACACCATTGTAAAGCAATTATACTCCAATAAAGATGTTTAAAAAAAGAAAGAGGAAAAAGTGGAACCAGCTTTGCCAATGTAGCAAATTCAGCCAGTAGACTGGGTTCTCCATGGAGAAAAAAAAACGGTTATGAAGAACCTAGGGGCAGGACAGGAATAAAGACACAGATGTAGAGAATGGACTTGAGGACATGGGGAGGGGGAAGGGTAAGCTGGAATGAAGTGAGAGAGTAGCACTGACATATACACACTACCAACGTAAATTAGCTAGTGGGAAGCAGCTGCATAGCACAGGGAGATCAGCTCGGTGCTTTTTGACCACATAGAGGGGAGGGATAGGGAGGGTGGGAGGGAGACACAAGAGGGAGGGGATATAGGGATATATGTATGTATATAGCTGATTCACTTTGTTATACAGCAGAAACTAACACAACATTGTAAAGCAATTATACTCCAATAAAGTTGTTAAAAAACAAAACAAAACTGTGCTTGCCCTGCACTATCTTTGGTGCATAGCAAATAATTAATAACATGGGAAATGTTACATTATTTCCTCTTTGAGAACTGTTTTCATCATCCTCCAACCTGACCAAATCCTAATAATTGCCCTTCAGTTTATACTTCTGATATTAATATATTTTCATAAATATTCAAATATTTACATATTTTAATTTTCTATATAAGCTTAAAATTCTGTAATTCTTGTAATCTTCAGTGTTCATTTTGCCATTTACCCTATGGTTTTCCATTTCACCCCATATCAGTTTTGTGTAATTTTCATCTATGTTTATTCCCTCCTTGAGGAAGTCAAGGACTATATCATATTTATCTCCTTCATTCCCTCTAAAATGCCTTTGATAAGTATGTGTCAAATGAATGAGTGAATAAAACAAAGTAACACAATGCAAAGGAAAAGAAAAGGCACTCAATAAATATTTGCTGAATCTATTTATATATCTTTATATCTATCTATCTATATTAATAAATGCTTAGGATAAGAAATGAGCCTGTGTGGGCATAAGACAAGAGGAAGTTTATTTTGTTGCTCCATAAATGTAGAGTTGATGCGGATTTTAAAAAGTAAACTAGAAGCCAAGGAGTGGTGGAAAGTTGTCTAAGTGTTTGATGTAACTCCTTTTATTCAGCTCCAAGGTCTTTAATAAATTTCACAAAATCTCATGCACTGTTTGGCCTGTGTGAATATTTTGGAGGTTGGGGTTGGCATGTGTGGAAGGCAGAGTTGTGAGTTCAAGAGACATGAAGCAAAACAGAGGCAGTATGAGAGTGACCTCAACAAGATGGCAAACTAGAAAGTTCCAGGTCTTAATTTCCCTACAGAGAAACAAAGTAAATACCAATAGATGGGCCAGGAGACCTTTGTGAGAACTCCAGAGACCAATTGAGAAGCACCCAGGCCAATGTAAAGCCAGGAAGGGATTCCAGCAAAAGGGGTAGGAAAATTCACACCATTTTGTGAGCTTGTCTGAGTCTCTTCCCCTACCTGCCATAGTGAGGCACAACCAAGAGAACACCTTCTGTACTGGGGCTCTGCATTCAGGATGGAAACCAAACAGTGAACCATGTGTCAAATGCTCTGGGTTGTCTGGAGGCTCACTAAGGGATGGATTTCTCTCTTCTTTTACTCAGAGCACTGACAAGACTGGTGGCATTGATTGTAAACCACTGAAAATGATATGAGCAGTGTGACACATGAGAGCTGCAGTTCCACAGGCAAATACTAGGGGAAACAAAAGATTATGGGCTTCTGGGAAGAAACCAAGATGAGCTGCTTAGGGAATTTGAGACAGTTAAGAAGACACATATAGTCAAGAGAAGGCACATTCCCAGAAAAGGCATGAGAAGTCCTTGTACCTACAGGTTGTCTGATGGGTAAGGGTCTTATTCTGCACAAAAACCAGTACATAGAGATAGGGAGATGTGGTTGTTTATTCAAATGCCCAAATCTCAATAAAAGTTCACAATGCATACCCAAAGAAGGGAAAGATAGAACAATAAAAGGAACAAAATAAAACTCAAGACACCAACCCTAAAGGAACAGAGATCTATGAGCTGCCTGACAAAAAATGTTTTAAAACTGTCTTAAAGGTACTAAATGAGCTAAAAGGAATACAGAATGACAACTAAATTAAAGCAGGAAAGTGATGCATGGACACAATGAGAATATCAACAAAGCAATAGAAACCATAACAATAACAAGGAAACAAATTCTGGAGCTGAAAAATACAATAAACGAACTGAAAATTTTACTAAAGCTATTGAACAGCACAGTAGACCAGGCAGAAGAAAGAATCAATGAACTTGAAGATAGGTCTTTTGAAATCATTGAGTCAGAGGAGCAAAAATAAAGAATGGCCCGGCTATTGTAAATAGTGCTGCAGTGAACATTGTGGTACATGACTCTTTTTGAGTTATGGTTTAAGCAACCTAAGTGTCCATTGACAGATGAATGGATAAAGAAGATGTGGCACATATATACAATGGAATATTACTCAGTCATAAAAAGAAATGAAATTGAGTTATTTGTAGTGAGTTGGATGGACCTAGAGTCTGTCATACAGAGTGAAGTCAGAAAGAGAACATAGGGGCAGGACAGGCATAAAGATGCAGACATAGAGAATGACTTAAGGACACGGCAAGTGGGAAGGGTAAGCTGGGATGAAGTGAGAGAGTAGCATTGACATATATACACTACCAAATGTAAAATACATAGCTAGTGGGAAGCAGCCACATAGCACAGGGAGATCCACTCGGTGCTTTGTGACCACCTAGAGGGATGGGATAAGGAGGGTGGGAGGGAGATGCAAGAGGGAGGGGAAATGGGGATATATATATATACACACATATAGCTGATTCACTTTGTTATACAGCAGAAAATAACACAACATTGTAAAGCAAGTATACTCCAATAAAGATGTTAAAAAAAAATAAGGAATGAAGAAAGTGAACAACATGTGCATTATGTGAGCCTCAGAATGAACAAAGTGAGAAAAGGGGTCAAAGAGACTATTTGAAGAAATAATGGCTGAAAACTCCCCAAATCTGTGGAAATAAATAAATATACAAATCCAAGAAGCCCAACAAATTCCAACTAGAAAAAACCCCAAAGAGATCCACACCAAGATACATTATAAACAAACTGTCAGAAATCAAAGACAAAGAGGAAATCTTGCAAGCAGCAAGAATAAAGCTACTTATGATATATAAGGGAACTTCCAAAAGATTACAAGCAGATTTCTGAGCAGAAAGCTTTCAGGCCAGAAGAAAGTGGGATGATATATTCAAAGTGTTGAAAGAAAAAAAGAAAACTCTATCAACCAAAATATTGTATTTGGCAAAAAATGTCATTCAAAAATGAAGGATAAATTGAGCCTTTCCCAGATATACAAAAGCTGAGAGTTCATTAACACGAGATCTGCTCTACAAGAAATGCTAAGGGGAATCTTTCAAGTTGAAATGAAAAAAAACTATACAAAGCAACATGAAGCCATATGGAAATATAAAATTCTCCAGTAAAGGTAAATACATGGACAAATATAGTAACATGTATTATTGTAATTTTGGTGCATAAATTCACTTTCAATTTAATTGAAATGAGAAAATGTAAAAATAACAATAAATCTATGTTAATGGGTATACAATATATAAAGATATAATTTGTGACATCAATAGCATAAAGTGAGGTAGGGGAGTTGTAAAGGAGTAGAGTTTTGGTATGTATTTGAAGTTAAGTTATCACTTTAAGATAGATTGTAATAACTTTAAGATGTTCTCTGTACCCTCATGGTAACCACAAAGAAAATAACTATAGAATATACACAACATAAAATGAGAAGGGAATCCAAACATGTCACTATAAAATTTCAATTAAACACAAAGGAAGTCAGTAAGAAGGGAAAGGAGGGTCAGTTAACAAAACTCCCCAATCAAAAAATAGATTGGCAGAATTGATTTTTTAAAAAAAGGATCTAACTATATGTTGTGTACAAGAGACTCACTTTAGGTCTAAAGACACAAAAAGGCTAAAATTGAAAGGATGGAAAAAGATATTCCATGCAAATGGTAAACAATATAGATCAGGGTAGCTTTACAAATATCAGATTGGATACATTGTAAGTAAAAAACTGTTAGATGAGACAAAGAAAGTCATTATATATTGATAAAGGGTCAATTCACTAAGAAGATATAACAATTATAAATATTTATGCACCAAACATTAGAGCTTCTAAATGTACAAAGCAAACTTTGACAGAATTGAAGGGAGCAATAGACAGCAACACAATAGCAGTAAGCGACTTCAAAACATTTTTAATAATGGATAAAACAATCAGAAAGAAGATCAATAAGGAAATAGAGGACTTCAATAACGCTCTACACTAGTTGAACCTAAGAGGTATATACGAAATACTCCACCAAAAATCAACAGAATATACATTCTCCAAGAGACATCACATGTTAGGCTACAAAAAAAGGCTTAAAGGATTGAAATTTTAAAAGATCAAAATTAAAAATCAGTGTCTTTTCTGATCACAATGGAACAAAATGAGAAGCTAAAAGCAGAAATCACACTGGAAAATCCATAAGTGTGTGTAAATATACTCTTCAACAAGCAATGCATTTAAAAAGAAGTCACAATGGAAATTAGAAGTACTTTGAGACAAACAAAAATAAAAACATAACATACCAAACTTATGGGATGCAGTGAAAGCAGTTCTCAGAGGGAAATTTATAACTGTCAACATCCATTACAAAAAGAAAAAATATTTCAAATCAATAACTTAACCTTCTACCCTGGGAGACTCGGAATAAAAGAACAAGCTCAATTCAAAGATAGGACAAGGAAGGAAATAATAAACATTTAGAAAGGAAACACATGAAATACAGAATAGAAAAAAAGATAATCAACAGAACAAAAATTGGTTATTTAAAAAGATCACAGGCATTGACAAAACTTTAACCAGACTGGTAAAGCAAAAAGGAGAGAAAGATGAAATTATTAAGATCAGGAATGAAAGACGAAATTACTACCAACATTACAGAAATAAAAAGAATAATAAGAGTGTTATGAACAATTGAATGCCAATAAATTAGATGACACAGATAAAATAGATATATTTATATAAATATATGAACTAGAGAAAGTGATTGAAGGAAAAACAAAATCTAAATACCTATAATAAATAAAGAGACTGAATTAGCAATCTAAAATCTTCCAACAAAGAAAAGCCCAGGATAAGATGACTTTATGGGGAAATTTTCCCAAATTTACTTCTAAAACTCTTACAAAAAGAAGAAGAGGAGAAACACTTCCTAGCTCACTCTGGAAGTTCTCATTACCCTGACACCAAAGCCAGATAAAGTCCTCACAAGAAAAGAAAATTACAGACAAATATTAGTTATGAATATAGATTCAAAAAAGCTGGTTCTTTGAGAAGATAAACAAAATTGATAAACCATTACCCAGACTCATCAAGAAAAAAAGGGAGAAGACTCAAATCAATAGAATTAGAAATGAAAAAGGAGAAGTAACAACTAACACTGCAGAAATACAAAGGATCATGAGAGATTACTACAAGCAACTCTATGCCAGTAAAATTGACAACCTGGAAGAAATGGACAAATTCTTAGAAATGCACAACCTTCTGGGACTGAACCAGGAAGAAATAGAAAATATGAACAGAGCAATCACAAGCACTGAAATTGAAACTGTGATCAAAAATCTTCCAAAAAACGAAAGCCCAGGACCAGATGGCTTCATGGGAGAATTCTATCAATCACTTAGAGAAGAGCTAACACCTATCCTTCTCAAACTCTTCCAAAATATAGCAGAGGGAGGAAAATTCCCAAACTCATTCTACAAGGCCACCGTCACCCTGATACCAAAATCAGACAAAGATGTCACAAAGAAAACTACAGGCCAATATCACTGATGAACAGAGATGCAAAAACCCTCAACAAAATACTAGCAAACAGAATCCAACAGCACATTAAAAGGATCATACACAATGATCAAGTGGGGTTTATCCCAGCAATGCAAGGATTCTTCAATACACAAAAATCAATCAATGTGATACACCATATTAACAAACTGAAGGAGAAAAACCATATGATCCTCTCAATAGATGCAGAGAAAGCTTTCGACAAATTCAACACCCATTTATGAGGAAAACCCTCCAGAAAGTAGGTACAGAGGGAACTTTCCTCAACATAATAAAGGCCGTATATGACAAACCCACAGCCAACATCGTCCTCAATGGTGAAAAACTGAAAGCAGTTCCTCTAAGATCAGGAACAAGAAAAGGTTGCCCACTCTCACCACTATTATTCAACATAGTTTCGGAAGTCTTAGCAACAGCAAGCAAAGAAGAAAAAGAAATAAAATAATCCAAATTGGAATAGAAGAAGTAAAGCTGTCACTGTTTGCAGATGACATGATACTATACATAGAGAATCCTAAAGATGCTACCAGAATACTGTTAGAGCTAATCAATGAATTTCATAAAGTAGCAGGATACAAAATTAATGCACAGAAATCTCTAGCATTGCTATACACTAATGATGAAAAATCTGGAAATGAAATTAAGAAAAGACTCCGATTTACCACTGCAACAAAAAGAATAAAATACTAGGAATAAACCTACCTAAGGATACAAAAGACCTGTATGCAGAAAATTATGACACTGATGAAAGAAATTAAAGATGATACAAATAGATGGAGAGGTTTACCATGTTCTTGGATTGGAAGAATCAACATTGTGAAAATGACTCTACTACCCAAAACAATGTTCAAATTCAATGCAATCCCTATCAAACTACCAATGGCATTTTTCACAGAACTAGAACAAAAAATTTAACAATTTGTATGTAAATGCAAAAAAGCCCGAATAGCCAAAGCAATCTTGAGAACGAAAAATGGAGCTGGAGGAAGCAGGCTCCCTGAGTTTAGACTATACTACAAAGCTACAGTAATCAAGACAGTATGGTACTGGCACAAAAACTGAAATACAGATCAATGGAAAAGGATAGAAAGCCCAGAGAGGAACCCATGCACATATGGTCGCCTTATCTTTGATAAAGGAGGCAAGAATATACTGTGGAGAAAAGACAGCCTCTTCAATAAGTGGTGCTGGGAAAACTGGACAGGTACATGTAAAGGTATGAAATTAGAACACTCCCTAACACCATACACAAAAATAAACTGAAAATGGATTGAAGACCTAAATGTAAGGCCAGACACTATCAACTCTTAGGGGAAAACAGAGGCAGAACACTCTATGACATTAATCACAGCAAGATCCTTTTTGACCCACCTCCTTGGGAAATGTAAATAAAAACAAAAATAAGCAAATGGGACCTAATGAAACATAAAAGATTTTGGACAGCAAAGGAAACCATAAACAAGACGGAAAGACAACCCTCAGAATGGGAGAAAATATTTGCAAATGAAGCAACTGACAAAGGATTAATCTCCTAAATTTTCAAGCAGCTCATGCAGAACAATATCAAAACAACAAAAACCCAATCCAAAAATGGGAAGAATACATAAATAGACATTTCTCCAAAGAAGATATACAGATTGCCAACAAACACATGAAAGAATGCTCAACATCATTAATCATTGAGAAATGCAAGTCAAAACTACAATGAGATATCATCTCACACCAGTCAGAATGGCCATCATCAAAAAACCTACAAAAAATAAATGCTTGGAGGGTGTGGAGCAAAGGGAACCCTCTTTCACTGTTGGTGGGAATGTAAATTGATACAGCCACTATGGAGAACAGTATGGAGATTCCTTAAAAAAACTAAAAATAGAACTACCATGCGACCCAGCAATCCCACTACTGGGTATATACCCTGAGAAAACCGTAATTCAAAAAGAGTCATGTACCAAAATGTTCATTGCAGCTTTATTTACAATAGCCAGGACATGGAAGCAACCTAAGTGTCCATCGACAGATGAATGGATAAAGAAGATGGGGCACATATATACAATGGAATATTACTCGTCCATAAAAAGAAACGAAATTGAGTTATTTGTAGTTAGGTGGATGGACCTAGAGTCTGTCATACAGAGTGAAGTAAGTCAGAAAGAGATAAACAAATACCATATGCTAACACATGTATATGGAATCTAAGAAAGGAAAAAAAAAGGTCATGAAGATCCTAAGGGCAAGATGGGAATAAAGACACAGACTTACAAGAGAATGGACTTGAGGATATGGGGAGGGGGAAGTGTAAGCTGTGACAAAGTGAGAGAGTGACATGCACATATATACACTAGCAATCGTAAAATAGCTAGTGGGAAGCAGCCGCATAGCACAGAGAGTACAACTCGGTGCTCTGTGACCACCTAGAGGGGTGGGATAGGGAGAGTGGGAGGCAGGGAGATGCAAGAGTGAAAAGATATGGGAACATATATATATGTATAACTGATTAACTTTGTTATAAAGCAGAAACTAACACACCATTGTAAAGCAGTTATACTGCAATAAAGATTTTTTTAATTACATGTTGGAATATATGGGTGAAGATTTATAGGGGCAAATTTGGCCATAAACTGATTAAAGTGAACACCTAATTAAATTTATAGCAAGTTAAAAAGAAAAGTAATCAATTCCATAATTATTTTTGGTCCAAATGTGAAAGGTAAAGCAGTAAATGTTTTAGAGAAAGCAGGAGAATTTTCATGACTTTAGAATATCAAATATTTTTTGACAAGTTCCTTTTCTGTTTTATTTTGGTGTAATTTGGCATACAGAAAAGTTGTAAAAACAAAACAAAGAATTCATATATACGATCTTTCCCTTGCAGGTTCCCAAAATATTTATATTGTACCATATTTTCTGTATTCTTCTCTATCTCTTTTATTATATTTCTATCACAGTATTATTTTCTAAAGCCTTTGAGAGTACATTGCAGAAATGATGGCTTTTTACAACTAAATACTTTATTGTGTATTTCCTTAAAAACAAGGAAACTGTGTTACATAATCACAAATTATCAAAAGCTAGCAACTAGTGTTGACATAATAATATCTCATCTATCGACATTGTGTTCTCTATATTTAAATTAATCAATATTTTATGGTTTCTGGGTTTTGAGTCATAGTTAGAAAGCCTTTCACTTCAAGTTAAAGAGGAATTTACTCATGCTCTTCTGGTATTTGTATGATTTCATTTTTTACTCAAAGACATTTTGGTGCATTTGGAATATGTTCTTGGGTATAGCTTCAGATATGGATCTAATTGTCAGTTTTTCCAAATGGCAAAACCAGTCATCCCAGCACAACTTTTGTTAAAATGTTTATCTTTTATCACGTCATTTGACATGCCAACTTTGCTACATAATAAAGTTCTACACATACTTTTATTATTTATGGATTTTCTCTTCTATTCTACTGGTCTATCCATTCATATTTTAGCACTACTGTTTAAATCATATAAGCTTTATAATATGTTTTAATGTCTTAAGAGTCTTAAAGGACTTGTTCCCATTAGAGACTTTTTTAGTGTTTTCTTGTATGTTTATTTTTCGATATGATATTTAATATCAAATTGTCTAGCTCTATCAAAATTCTTCTTGACATTTTTGTTGACATTGAGTGAAATTTATTAATTTAGGGAAAATAACTATGATGTTGAATCATTTCTTTTAAAAAAAATGGAATCTTTGCATTTGTTCAAGTTTTTAAAATTTCCAAGATAGATTTTAAATATATTAAGTCTTATCTTCCTTTTTCTATTTTAAAGGGATTTTTTACACCATTATACTTTCTAACTATTATTGTTTCTTTATGTGAAGGCTATTAAGTTCTATATAGTAATTTTTTATCCTGTTTGTTTTATTAAATACTGCTCTTTTTAAAGTTAACTTTATCATTGATTTCCCTGGGTTTTCCAAATACATGATCATACCATGCGCAAATAAAGGTAGTTTTTATCCTTCCAAGTTTCTATGCCTCTATTTGATTTCTCTTATCTAATTACATTGGTTAATACCTCTAGAAAAATGATGAGTACTGGTGAAGACAGTGGGACTCTTGTCATTGTACTGATTTCTTAATGCTTTAATGTGAAATGTATTTAGTATGTCACCACTAAAAAAAGATGCTGAATTGTGACTCAACTACACTTCAATTTTTTAAAAAGATGCATGATTTAGTACTAAGATTGTGTATATACTGTGTATGTATGAGTGTATATATATATATAATATATATAATACATAGAGAGTATATATATATTAAACACACTATGTATCATATAATATACTATATTAATAAGTGATATGTCTAGTATTTTTAATATTGTCTTTATTAGATTTAGATATCAATGTTTTAGTTGTTTCATTAAAAACAATCATAAACTTTTCTTCATTTTTTAAAATTAAGTTTTTATTTTATATTGGGGTATATTTGATTTACAATGTTGTGTTAGTTTCAGGTGTACAGCAAAGTGGTTCAGTTAAACATATACATATATCCATTCTTTTTCAGATTCTTTTCCCATATAGGTTATTACAGAATATCGAGTAGAATTCCCTGTGCTATACAGTAGGTCCTTGTTGATTATCTATTTTATATCTATTTTTGGTCTCTTCATTTGCAAATATTTTCTCCCATCCTGTGGGTTGTCTTTTCATTTTGTTTATGGTATCCTTTGCTATGAAAAAGCTTTTCAGTTTCATTAGATCCCATTTGTTTATATATTTTTTTATTTCCATTACTCTAGGAAATGGAGCCAAAAAGATATTGTTGCAATTTATGTTAAAAGGTGTTTTGCCTATGTTTTCCTCTAAGAGTTTTATGGTATCTGGTCTTACATTTAGGTCTTTAATCCATTTTGATTTTTTTAACATCTTTATTGGAGTATAATTGTTTTACAATGGTGTGTTAGTTTCTGCTTTATAACAAAGTGAATCAGTTATACATATACATATGTTCCCATATCTCTTCCCTCTTGTGCCTCCCTCCCTCCCACCCTCCCAATCCCACCCCTCTAGGTGGTCACAAAGCACCGAGCTGATGTCCCTGTGCTATGCGGCTGCTTCCCACTAGCTATCTATTTTACGTTTGCTAGTGTATATATATCCATGCCACTCTCTCACTTTGTCACAGCTTACCCTTCCCCCTCTCCATATCCTCAAGTCCATGCTTTAGTAGGTTTGTGTCTTTATTCCCGTCTTATCCCTAGGTACTTCATGACCTTTTTTTTTTCTTTCTTTTTTTCTTAGATTCCATATATATGTGTTAGCATATGGTATTTGTTTTTCTCTTTCTGACTTACTTCACTCTGTATGACAGACTCTAGGTCCATCTACCTCGCTACAAATAGCTCAATTTCGTTTATTTTTATGGCTGAGTAATATTCCATTGTATATATGTGCCACATCTTCTTTATCCATTCATCTGTTGATGGACACTTAGGTTACTTCCATGTTTGAGTTTATTTATTATTTTTGTGTATGGTATTAGAGAATGTTCTAATTTCATTCTTTAACATGTAGCTGTCCAGTTTTCCAAGCACCACTTATTGAAGAGACTGTCTTTCCTCCATTTTTTAGTCTTGCCTCCTTTGTCACAGATTAATTGACCATAGGTACATGGGTTTATTTATGGGCTTTCTATCCTGTTCCACTAATCTATGTTTCTGTTTTTGTGCCAGTACCATACTCCTTTGATGACTGTAGTTTTGTAGTATAGTCTGAAGTCAGGGAGTGTGATTCCTCCAGCTCTGTTTTTCTTTCTCAAGATTTCTTTGGCTCTTTAGGGTCTTCTGGGTCTCCATACAAATGTTAAGATTTTTTTTTATTCCAGTTCTGTGAAAAATGCCATTGGTAATTTGATAAGGATTGCATCAAATTTGTGGACTGCCTTGGGTAGTATAGTCATTTTGATAATATTGATTCTTACAATCCAAGAACATGGTATATCTTTCCATATGTTTGTGTCATCTTCGATTTCTTTTATCAGTCTTATAGTTTTCAGAGTACAGATCTTTTGTCTCCTTAGGTAGGTTTACTCTTTTTGATGCGATGGTAAATGGGATTGTTTCCTGAATTTCTCTTTCTGACCCTTTGTTGTTAGCATATAGAAATTCAACATATTTCTGTGTATCAATTTTATACCCTGAAACTTTACCAAATTCATTAATATGCTCTAGTAGTTTTCTGATAGCATCTTTAGGATTTTGTATGTATAGTATCATGTCATCTGCCAACAGTGACAGTTTTACCTCTTCTTTTCTAATTTGGTTTCTTTTATTTCTTTTTCTTCTCTGTTTGCTATGGATAGGATTTCCAAAACTATGTTTAATAAAAGTGGCAAGAGTGGACATCCTTGTCTTGTTCCTGAGCTTAGAGGAAAGGCTTTGTGCTTTTCACTGTTGAGTATGATGTTAGCTGTGGGTTTGTCACATATGGCTTTTATTATGTTGAGGTAGATTCCCTCTATATCCACATTCTGGAGAGTTTTCTTATCATAAATGGATGTAAGTTTTCTTCATTTTTTATTCTCTTAAAAGATTTGTGGAGCACTTGGGTCTATCAGGCTTTGAAAATTGGAAGAATTTCCCCTTGAAAACATCAAAGTCTCCTACTTTTAGTGGGGAGAATTTGAATTCTTTTTTCTTTCTATTGGAAGTCAGTTTGTTTAAACTTTCTATTTTTTATTGGATTAATATTAGTAAATTATTTTTTCTAAGAAATTACACATCTCATCTAGGTTTTCATGTTATGTACATATAAGAATAGAAAAAAATTATGATTTTTTAAAAAGTGCTCCTATTTCAACGGTTATTATCCCTTATCATATCATAAATTAGTGATTTCTGGGTTTTTATTTATTGTTAGCTAGTGAGTTGTCTGTTTTATTTTTTATAACATTTTTCTCTCCTCTAGCTCATTATTTTCTCATTTTATCTTTACTATTTAATTCCTCATGCTTTCTTTAGGTTTATTTACTGTTCTTTCTCCAGCTTTTTGAGGTTAGAATTTAATTTATTTTGATTATTTTATTTTTATTTATGTAAATGTTTAAGACTATAAAAGTTTTCTTCAATTATGGTTTTAAATGTGGTCCACAGACTCCCACATGCAGTGTTTCTGTTATCTTTTATTTTAGAAATCTTATAATTTTGGTTTGTAACTCCTATTTACTCCAAACTTTTAAAGTAGATTTTTAAACATTTCAGGAGGAAGGCCACATGTGCATTTTTATTTTGTTTATAAAAGTCAGTTTTATTACATTGTTTTAATACTACTGCAATATGGAATGTAACCAAATGGAAAAGATTTTTGAGCAAAACCAAAACAGCAAAAACTATTTTAAAAAATACAAATTTAAATGTATATATAAGTAAATTATAATGGATAAAAATATTTACTGTATTCTTCATGAATCATGTAAACTTTTATTCATCAAAAAATTCTATTAAGAGCAAAAAGGCAAGCCACAGAATGGGAGATAGTATTTGCAGCCATGTATCCAAAAGAGTTATCTTACTTAGGACGTGTAAAGAAAACTAAAATTCAATATGAACAAAGTGGACAAATCAATAGAAAAATTGATAAAAGTGTGGAACAAGCACTTCACTAGAGAAGATTACAAATGACTAAAAAATACATGAAAAGATGCTAAACATCAGGAAATTATACCTACAATGACATCCAATGCCAGCTCCAATGGCTAGAAACAAACAACAATGCCAAATTTTGGTTGGAATGTGAGGAAACACAAACTGTCATATATAGCTGATGGGAGTGTAAATTTGTATGACAATTTTGGAAATGTCTTTGGTAGCATATAATAAATCTGAATACATGCAATGACCTATCACTTCCACTGCTGGGTAAATACTTGGAGCAATCTACATATATGAGTACAGTTATTAACAAAACAGTGTATAACACTGTGCTGAAGCATGATATGGAATATCCCAGATGAAAAACTACCCAAATATCCATAATAAGTAGAAATAATGAATAAAGTTTTCTACATGTATATGATGGAACCATGTAATTAAAAATAATTGTCATTCCAAACCTGTATTGTTTTTGAAACTCTATTTCTTAAATCTTGTAGAAATCTTCCAAGAATTATCTCTTCAGTGAAAGAAACCTTTAATAAAGTTTCACCACTTTCTTGTGCCCCTTCCCATTATTTTATAGTAGTCTACTAAAATGAAATCTAATACATTTTTATTTTGAATAGCATGTGTGGTATAACTCATCATTGTAAAAATTCATTTCTGTAAATCTATCTCTCTCTTTTTTGCTTTCGACAGACTAACATCCTTTTATTTCACACTTGTATAGAGATGTTTGTAGTGATTTTGACCCAGTGTTAGAACTAGAAAATTCTGAATGTTTTGATTTTCTATACTTTACTGATTTCTCCTCCATATTTCCATAAAGTATTTGATTTTTTAACCATGAATATAATATGATAAAATTATGAAGTCACTAACTTTTTAAAAATAATGTATATATACCTCACACTGTTATATTTTTAACATCTTTATTGGAGTATAATTGCTTTACAATGTTGTGTTAGTTTCTCCCATATAACAAAGTGAAACAGCTATACATATACATATATCTGCATATACCCTCCCGCTCCCCCTCCGTATCCCACCCCTGTAGGTGGTCACAAGGCACCCAGCTGATCTCCCTGTGCCATGCGGCTGCTCCCCACTAGCTATCTATTTTACATTTGGTAGTGTATATATGTCAATGCCACACTCTCACTTTGTCCTAGCTTACCCAGCCCCCTCCTCATGTCCTCACGTCCATTCTCTACATCTCTGTCTTTACTCTTGTCCTGCCCCAAGGTTCTTCACAACCTTTTTTTTTTTTTACATTCCATATATATGTGTTGGCATATGGTATTTGTTTACCTCTTTCTGACTTCACTCTGTGTGACAAACTCTAGGTCCATCCACCTCACTACAAATGACTCAATTTCATTTCTTTTTATTTTTTTACCATCTTTATTGGGATATATTGCTTTACAATGGTGTGTTAGTTTCTGCTGTATAACAAAGTGAATCAACTATACGTATACATATATACCCATATCCACCTCTTCTTTAGACTCCCTCCCATCCTCCATATGCACCCCTCTAGTTGGTCACAAAGCACTGAGATGATCTACCTGGGCTATGCGGCTGCTTCCCACTAGTTATCTATTTGACATTTGGTAGTGTATATGTGTCCATGCCACTCTCTCACTTCATTCCAGCTTACCTTTCCCCTGCCCCGTATCCTCAATTCCATTCTCTACATCTGTGTCTTTACTCCTGACCTGCCCCTAGGTTCATCAGAACCATTATTTCTTTCTTTTTTTTGGATTCCATATATATGTGTTGGCATACAGTATTTGTTTTTCTCTTTCTGAGTTACTGCACTCTGTATGACAGACTCTAGGTCCATCCACCTCAGCACAAATAACACAATTTTATTTCTTTTTATGGCTGAGTAATATTACATTACATATATGTGTCACATCTTCTTTAGCCATTCATCTGTCGATGGACACTTAGGTTGTTTCCATATCCTGGCTATTGTAAATAGTGCTACAATGAACGTTGTGGTATATGACTCATTTTGAATTATGTTTTCCTCTCGGTATATGCCCAGTAGTGGGATTTCTGCCTCATGTGGTAGTTCTATTTTTAATTTTCTAAGGAACTTCCTAACTGTCATCCATAGTGACTGTGTCAACTTATATTCCCACCAACAGTGCAAGAGGGTTCCCTTTTCTCCACACCCTCTCCAGCATTTATGGTTTACAGATTTTTTGATGATGGCCATTCTGACTGGTGTGAGATGATATCTCATTGTAGTTTTGACTTGCAATCTCTAATGATTAGTGATGCTGAGCATCCTTTCATGTGTTTGTTGGCAATCTGTGTATCTTCTTTGGAGAAATATCTATTTAGGTCTTCTGCCCACTTTTGGATTGGATTCTTTGTTTATTTGATATTGAGCTGCATGAGCTGCTTGTATATTTTGGAGATTCGTCTTTGTCAGTTGTTTCATTTTCAAATATTTTCTCCCATTTTGAGCGTTGTCTTTTCGTCTTGTTTATGGTTTCCTTTGCTATGCAAGACTTTGAAGTTTAATTAGGTCCCATTTGTTTATTTTTGTTTTTATTTCCATTTCTCTAGGAGGTGGGTCAAAAGGGATCTTGCTATGATGTATGTCATAGAGTTTTCTGCCTATGTTTTCCTCTAAAATTTTAAAGTGTCTGGCCTTACATTTAAGTCTTTAATACATTTTGAGTTTATTTTTGTGTATGGTGTGAGGGAGTGTTCTAATTTCATTCTTTTACATGTAGCTGTACATTTTCCCAGCACCAGTTATTGAAGAAGCTGTCTTTGCTCCATTGTATAGTCTTGTCTCTTTTCCAAAGGTGAGGGGACCATATTTTATCTTGGGGCTTTGTATCCTGTTCTATATTTCTGTGCTTGTGTTAGTACCATACTGTCTTGATTACTGTAGCTTTCTAGTTTACGCTGAAGTCAGGGAGCCTAATTTCTCCAGCTCCGTTTTTCATTCTCAAGATTACTTTGGCTATTTGGGGTCTTTTGTGGTTCCTTACCCATTGTAAAATTTTTTGCTCTAGTTCTGTGAAAAATGCCATTAGTAGTTTGACAGGGATTGCATTGAAGCTGTAGATTGCTTTGGGTAGTATAGTCATTTTCACAATGTTGATTCTTCCAATCCAAGAACATGGTATATCTCTCCATCTGTTTGCATCATCTTTAATTTCTTTCATCAGTGTCTTATAGTTTTCTGGATACAGGTCTTTTGTCTCCTTAGGTAGGTTTATTCTTAGGTATTTTATTCTTTTTGTTGCAAGGGTAAATGGGAGTGTTTCCGTAATTTCTATTTCAGAAATTTCATCGTTAGTATATAGGAATGCAAGAGATTTCTGTGCATTAAGTTTGTATCCTGCTACTTTACTAAATTCATTGATTAGCTGTAGTAGTTTTCTGGTAGCATATTTAGGATTCTCTATGTACAGTATTATGTCATTTACAAACAGCTTTACTTCTTCTTTTCCGATTTGGATTCCTTTTTTTCTCTGATTTCTGTGGCTAGGACTTCCAAAACTATGTTGAATAATAGTGGTGAGAGTGGACGTGCTTCTCTTGTTCCTGATCTTAGAGGAAATGCTATCAGCTTTTCACCATTGAGTATGATGTTAGCTCTAGGCTTGTTGTATATGGTCTTTATTATGTTGTGGTAAGTTACCTCGATGTCTACTTTCTGGATGGTTTTTATCATAAATGAGTGGCAAATTTTGTCAAAAGCTTTTTCTGCACCTGTTGAGATTATCATATGGTTTTTCTCCTTCAGTTTTCTAAAATGGTGTATCACATTGATTGATGTGCATATATTGAAGAATCCTTGCATTCCTGGGATAAACCCCACTTGATAATGTTGTATGAGCCTTTTAATGTGCTGTTGGGTACTGTTTGCTAGTATTTTGTTGAGGATTTTTGCATCTATTTTCATCAGTGCTATTGGCCTGTACTTTTCTTTTTTTATGATATGTTTGGTTCTGATATCTGAGTGATGTTGGCCACAAAGAATGAGTTTGGGAGTATTCCTCCCTCTGCTATATTTTGGAAGACTTTGAGAAGGATAGGTGTTAACTCTTCTCTAAATGTTTGATAGAATTCACCTGTGAATCCATCTGGTCCTCGGCTTTTGTTTGTTGGAAGATTTTTAATCACAGTCTCAATTTCAGTTTTTGTGATTGGTCTGTTTATATTTTCTATTTCTTCTTGGTTCAATCTCGGAAGGTTGTGCTTTTCTAAGAATTTGTCGATTTCTTCCAGGTTGTACATTTTGTTTCCATATATTTGCTTGTAGTAATCCCTAATGATTCTTTGTATTTCTCCAAGGTCAGTTGTTACTTCTCCTTTTTCAGTTTTAATTCTGGTGATTTGCGTCATCTCCATTATTTTCTTGATAAGTCTGGCTAATGGTTTATCAATTTTGTTTATCTTCTCAAAGAACCAGCTTTTAGTTTTATTGATCTTTCCTATCTTTTCCTTCAATTCGTTTTCATTTTATTGCTGATCTGATCTTTATGATTTATTTCCCTGTGATAACTTTGGGGTTTTTTAGTTCTCTCTATAATTGCTTTAGCTGTAACTTTAAGTTGTTTATTTGAGATGTTTCTTGTCTCTTGAGGTAGAATTATATTGCTATAAACTTCCGTCTTAGAACTGCATTAGCTGCATGCATAGGTTTTGGGGTGTCATGTTTTCATTATCATTTGTTTCTAGGTATTTTTTGATTTCTTCATTGATCTCTTGGTTATTAAGTAATGTATTGTTTAGCCTCCATGTGTTTTTATTTTTTACAGTTTTTTTCCAGTAATTCATATCTAGTCTGACAGCATTGTGGTTGGAAAACATACTTGATATGATTTCATCTTTCTTAAATTTACCAAGGCTTGTTTTGTGACCCAAGATATGGTCTACCCTGGAGAATGTTCCATGACCATGTGAAGAGAAAGTGTATTCTGTTGTTTTTGGACGGAATGTCCTATAAATACCAATTAAGTCCGTCATGTTTAATGTGTCATTTAAAGCCTGTGTTTCCTTATTTATTTTCATTTTGGGGTGATCTGTCCATTGGTGAAAGTGTGGTGTTAAAGTCCCTACTATGTTTGTGTTACTGTCGATTTCACCTTTTATGGCTGTTAGTATTGGCTTATGTATTGAGGTGCTCCTATGTTGGGTGCATAAATATTTACAATTGTAATAGCTTCTTCTTGGATTGATCCCTTGATCATTATGTAGTGTCCTTCATTGTCTCTTGTAACAGTCTTCGTTTTTTTGGGTTTTTTTTAAACATCTTTATTGGAGTATAGTTGCTTTACAATGGTGTGTTAGTTTCTGCTTTATAACAAAGTGAATCAGTTGTACATATAAATAAGTTCCCATATCTCTTCCCTCTTGCATCTCCCTCCCTGCCACCCTCGCTATCCCACCCCTCTAGGTGGTCACAAAGCAACGAGCTGATCTCCCTGAACTATGCGGCTGCTTCCCACTAGCTATCTATTTTACGTTTGGTAGTGGATATATGTCCATGCCACTCTCTCGCTTTGTCACAGCTTACCCAACCCCCTCCCCATATCCTCAACTCCATTCTCTAGTAGGTCTGTGTCTTTACTCCTCTCTTACCACTAGGTTCTTCACGGCAATTTTTTTCTTAAATTCCAAATATATGTGTTAACATACGGTATTTGTCTTTCTCTTTCTGACTGACTTCACTCTGCATGACAGATTCTAGGTCCATCGACCTCATTACAAATAGCTCAATTTCGTTTCTTTTTATGGCTGAGTAATATCCATTGTATATATGTGCCATATCTTCTTTATCCATTCATCCGATGATGGACACTTAGGTTGTTTCCATCTCCTGGCTATTGTAAATAGAGCTACAATGAACATTTTTGCACATGACTCTTTCTGAATTATGGTTTTCTCAGGGTATATGCCCAGTAGTAGGATTGCTGGGTCATATGGTAGTTCTATTTGTAGTTGTTTAAGGAACCTCCATACTGTTCTCCATAGTGGCTGTACCAATTCACATTCCCACCATCAGTGCAAGAGTGTTCTCTTTTTCCACACCTTCTCCAGCATTTATTGTTTCTAGATTTTTTGATAATGGCCATTCTGACTGGTGTGAGATGAAATCTAATTGTAGTGTTCATTTGCATTTCTCTAATCATTAATGATGTTGAGCATTCTTTCATGTGTTTGCTGGCAGTCTGTATATCTTCTTTGGAGAAATGTCTATATAGGTCTTCTGCCCATCTTTGGATTGGGTTGTTTTATTTTTTTTATTGAGCTTCATGAGCTGCTTGAAAATTTTGGAGATTAATCCTTTGTCAGTTGCTTCATTTGCAAATATTTTCTCCCATTCTGAGGGTTGTCTTTTGGTCTTGTTTATGGTTTCCTTTGCTGTGCCAAAGCTTTGAAGTTTCATTAGGTCCCATTTGTTTATTTTTGTTTTTATTTCCATTTCTCTAGCAGCAGGGACAAAAAGGTTCTTGCTGTGATTTATGTCATAGAGTGTTCTGCCTATGTTTTCCGCTAAGAGTTTGATAGTTTCTGGCCTTATATTTAGGTCTTTAATCCATTTTGAGCTTATTTTTGTGTATGGTGTTAGGGAGTGATCTAATCTCATGCTTTTACATGTACCTGTCCAGTTTTCCCATCACCAATTATTGAAGAGGCTGTCCTTTCTCCACTGTACATTCCTGCCACCTTTATCAAAGATAAGGTGACCAGATGTGCGTGGGTTTATCCCTGGGCTTTCTATCCTGTTCCATTGATCTATATTTCTGTTTTTCTTCCAGTACTATACTGTCTTGATTACTGTAGCTTTATAGTGTAGCCTGAAGTCAGGGAGCCTGATTCCGCCAGCTCTGTTTTTCGTTCTCAAGATTGCTTTGGATATTTGGGGTCTTTTGTGTTTCCATATAAATTGTGAAATTTTTTGTTCGAGTTCTGTGAAAAATGCCAGTGGTAGTTTGATAGGGATTGCATTGAATCTGTAGATTGCTTTGGGTATTAGAGTCATTTTTACAATGTTCATTCTTCCAATCCAAGAACATGGTATATCTCTCCATCTATTTCTATCATCTTTAACTTCTTTCATCAGTGTCATATACTTTTCTGCATACAGGTCTTTTGTCTCCTTAGGTAGGTTTATTCCTAGATATTTTATTCTTTTTGTTGCAATGGTAAATTGGAGTGTTTACTTGATTTCAATTTCAGATTTTTCATCATTAGTATATAGGAATGCCAGAGATTTCTGTGCATTAATTTTGTATCCTGCAACTTTACCAAATTCATTGATTAGCTCTAGTAGTTTTCTGGTAGCATCTTTAGGATTCTCTATGTATAGTATCATGTCATCTGCAAATAGTGACAGCTTTACTTCTTCTTTTCCGATTTGGATTCCCTTTATTTCTTTTCTTCTCTGATTGCTGTAGCTAAAACTTCCTAAAGTATGTTGAATAAGAGTGGTGAGAGTGGGCAACCTTGTGTTGCTCCTGATCTTAGTGGAAATGCTTTCAGTTTTTCACCATTGAGGATGATGTTGGCTGTGGGTTTGTCATATATGGCCTTTATTATGTTGAGGAAAGTTCACTCCATGCCTACTTTCTGCAGACTTTTTATGATAAATGGGTGTTGAATTTTGTCAAAACTTTCTCTGCATCTATTGAGATGATCATATGGTATTTCTCCTTCAATTTGTTAATATGGTGTATCACGTTGATTGATTTGCGTATATTGAAGAATCCATGCAATCCTGGAAAAAACCCCACTTCATCATGGTGTATGATCCATTTATTGTGCTGTTGGATTCTGTTTGCTAATATTTTGTTGAGGATTTTTGCATTTATGTTCATCAGTGTTATAGGCCTGTAATTTTCTTTCTTTGTGACATCCTTGTCTGGTTTTAGTATCAGAGTGATGGTGGCCTCGTAGAATGAGTGTGGGAGTGTCCCTTCCTCTGCTATAATTGGAAGAGTTTGAGAAGGATAGGTGTTATCTCTTCTCTAAATGTTTGATAGAATTCGTCTGTGAAGCCATCTGGTCCTGGGTTTTTGTATGTTGGAAGATTTTTAATCACAGTTTCAATTTCAGTGCTTGTGATTGGTCTGCTCATATTTTATATTGCTTCCTGATTCAGTCTTGGCAGGTTGTGCATTTCTAAGAATTTGTCCATTTCTTCCAGGTTGTCCATTTTATTGGCATAGAATTGCTTGTAGTAATCTCTCATGATCTTTTGTATTTCTGCAGTGTCAGTTGTTACTTCTCCTTTTTCATTTCTAATTCTATTGATTTGAGGCTTTTCCCTTTTTTTCTTCATGAGCTGGCTAATGGTTTATCAATTTTGTTTATCTCCTCAAACAAACAGCTTTCAATTTTATTGATCTTTGCTATCATTTCCTTCATTTCTTTTTCATTTATTTCTGATCTGATCTTTATGATTTCTTTCCTTCTGCTAACTGTGGGGATTTTGTTCTTCTTTCTCTAATTGCTTTAGGTGTAAGGTTAGGTTGTTTATTCGGGATATTTCCTGTTTCTTAAGGTAGGATTGTATTGCTATAAACTTCCCTTTTAAAACTGCTTTTGCTGCATCCCATACGTTTTGGATCGTCATGTCTCCATTGTCATTTGTTTCTAGGTATTTTTTGATTTCCTCTTTGATTTCTTCAGTGATCACTTCGTTATTAAGGAGTGTACTGTTTAGCCTCCATGTGTTTGCATTTTTTACAGATCTTTTCCTGTAATTGATATCTAGTCTCATAGCGTTGTGGTCGGAAAACGTACTTGGTACAATTTCAATTTTCTTAAATTTACGAAGGCTTGATTTGTGACCCAAGATATGATCTATCCTGGAGAATATTCCATGAGGAGTTGAGAAAAATGTGTATTCTGTTGTTTTTGGATGGAATGTCCTATAAATATCAATTAAGACCATCTTGTTTAATGTATCATTTAAAGCTTGTGTTTCCTTATTTATTGTCAATTTGGATGATCTGTCCATTGGTGAAAGTTGGGTGTTAAAGCCCCTACTATGAATGCCTTACTGTCGATTTCCCATTTTGTGGCTGTTAGTATTTTCCTTATGTATTGAGGTGCTCCTATGTTGGGTGCATAAATATTTACAATTGTTATATCTTCTTCTTGGTTCGATCTCTTGAACATTATGTAGTGTCCTTCTTTGTCTCTTCTAATAGTCTTTATTTTAAAGTCTATTTTATCTGATATGAGTATTTCTACTCCAGCTTTCTTTTGCTTTCCATTTGCATGGAATATCTTTTTCCATCCCCTTACTTTCAGTCTTTATGTGTCTCTAGGTCTGAAGTGGGTATCTTGTAGACAGCATATATATGGGTCTTGTTTTTGTATCCATTCAGCCAGTCTGTGTCTTTTGGTGGGAACATTTAATCCATTTACATATAAAGTATTTATCAATATATATGTTCCTATTCCCATTTTCTTAATTGTTTTGTGTTTGTTATTGTAGGTCTTTTCCTTCTTTTGTGTTTCTTGCCTAGAGAAGTTCCTTGATCATTTGTTGGAAACCTGGTTTGGTTTTGCTGAACTCTCTCAGGTTTTGCTTGTCTGTAAATGTTTTAATTTCTCCATAAAGTCTGAATGAGATCCTTGCTGGGTAGACTAATCTTGGTTGTAGGTTTCTCTCCTTCATCACTTTAAATATGTCCCGCCACTCCCTTCTGCCTTGCAGAGTTTCTGCTGAAACATCAGCTATTAACTTTATTTGGATTCCCCTGTGTATTATTTGTTGTTTTTCCCTTGCTGTTTTTAACATGTTTTCTTTGTATTTAGTTTTTGACACTTTGATTAATATGTGTTTTGGCATGTTTCTCCTTGGATTTATCCTGTATGGAACTCTCTGTGCTTCCTGGACTTGATTAACTATTTCTGTTCCCATACTAGGGAAATTCGCAACTATAATCTCTTCAAATATTTTCTCATTCCATTTCTTTTTCTCTTCTTCTTCTGGAACCCCTATAAATCAAATGTTGGTGTGTTTAATGTTGTCCCAGAGGTCTTGGAGACTCTCCTCAGTTCTTTTCATTCTTTTTTCTTTATTCTGCTCTGC
Source organism: Monodon monoceros (assembly GCF_005190385.1). NCBI lineage: Eukaryota > Metazoa > Chordata > Mammalia > Artiodactyla > Monodontidae > Monodon > Monodon monoceros. Next base: position 45,252,597 of record NW_021703779.1, read on the forward strand.
AGTAGTTATTTCCACTATTTTATCTTCCAGGTCACTTATCCGTTCTTCTGCCTCAGTTATTCTGCTATTGATCCCATCTAGAGTATTTTTAATTTCATTTATTGTGTTTTTCATCATTGCTTGTTTCATCTATTGTTCTTCTAGGTCCTTGTTAAATGTTTCTTGCATTTTGTCTTTTCTATTTCCAAGATTTTGGATCATCTTTACTATCATTATTCTGAATTCTTTTTCAGGTAGACTGCCTATTTCCTCTTCATTTGTTAGGTCTGCTGGTTTTTTATCTTGCTCCTTCATCTGCTGTGTGTTTTTCTGTCTTCTCATTTTGCTTTTTTACTGTGTTTGGTGTCTCCTTTTTGCAGGCTGCAGTTTCGTCGTTCCCATTGTTTTTGGTGTCTGTCCCCAGTGGCTAAGGTTGGTTCGGTGGCTTACTGGTGGAGGGGACTAGTGCCTGTGTTCTGGTGGATGAGGCTGGATCTTGTCTTTCTGGTGGGCAGGTCCACGTCTGGTGGTGTGTTTTGTGGTGGCTGTGGCCTTATTATGATTTTAGGCAGCCTCTCTGCTAATGGGTGGGCTTGAGTTCCTGTCTTGATAGTTGTTTGGCATAGGGTGTCCAGCACTGTAGCTTGCTGGTCGTTGAGTGAAGCTGGGTCCTGGTGTTGAGATGGAGATCTCTGGGAGATTTTATCCATTTGATATTATGTGGAGCTGGGTGGTCTCTTGTGGACCAGTGTCCTGAAGTTGGCTCTCCCACTTCAGAGGCACAGATCTGACTCCTGGCTGCAGCATCAAGAGACTTTCATCCACATAGCTCAGAATAAAAGGGAGTAAAAGTCGAAGGAAAGAAAGAAAGAAAGAAAGAAAAAAGAGACAAAGAAAGAAAGAAAGAAAGGGAGGAAGGAAGGAAGGAAGGAAGGAAAGAAAGAAAGAAAGAAGGAAGGAAGGAGGGAAGGAAGGAAATAAAGAAAGAAGATAAAATAAAGTAAAATAAGGTAAGATAAAATAAAATAAACTTATTAAAATAAAAAAATAATTATTAAGAAAAAAATTTTTTAAGAAAAATAAAAAGGACGGATATAACCCTAGGTCAAATGGTGAAAGCAAAGCTATACAGACAAAATCTCACAGAGGAGCATGCACATACACATTCACAAAAAGTGGAAAAGGGGAAAAAATCATAAATATTGCTCTCAAAGTCCACCTCCTCAGTTTGGGATGATTCATTGTCTATTCATGTATTCCACAGATGCAGGGTACATCAAGTTGATTGTGGAGCTTTAATCCACTGCTTCTGAGGCTGCTGGGAGAGATATCCCTTTCTCTTCTTTGTTCGCACAGCTCCCGGGTCTCACCTTTGTATTTGGCCCTGCCTCTTCGTGTAGGTTGCCAGAGGGCGTCTGTTCTTTGCTCAGATAGGATGGGGTTAAAGGAGCAGCTGCTTCGGGGACTCTGACTCACTCAGGCCGGGGGGAAGGAGTGGTTTGTATGCAAGGCGAGCCAGCGGTGGCAGAGGCCAGTGGGACGTTGCACCAGCCTGAGCCATGCCATGCGTTCTCACGGGGAAGTTGTCCGTGGATCCCGGGACCCTGGCAGTGGCGGGTTGCACAGGCTCCCCGGAAGGGGGGTGTGGATAGTGACCTGTGCTCGCACACAGGCTTCTTGGTGGCGGCAGCAGCAGCCTTAGCGTCTCTTGCCCATCTCTGGGGTCCGCGCTTTTAGCCGCGGCTCCCGCCCGACTCTGGAGCTCCTTTAAGCCATGCTCTTAATCCCCTCTCCTCGCGCATCAGGAAACAACGAGGGAAGAAAAAGTCTCTTGTCTCTTTGGCAGATCAAGGCTTTTCCCCAGACTCCCTCCGGGCTAGCCTTGGTGCACTAACCCCCTGCAGGCTGTGTTCACACAGCCAACCCCAGTCCTCTCCCTGCACTCTGACCGAAGCCTGAGCCTCCGCTCCCAGCCCCGCCCACCCCGGCGGGTGAGCAAACAAGGCTCTCGGGCTGGTGAGTGCCGGTCGGCACCGATCCTCTGTGCGGGAGTCTCTCTGCTTTGCCCTCCGCTCCCCGGTGGCTGTGCTCTCCTCTGCGGCTCCGACGCTCCCCTGCTCCTCCACCCGCAGTCTCCACCCACGAAGGGGCTTCCTAGTGTGTGGAAACCTTTCCTCTTCACAGCTCCCTCCCACTGGTGCATGTCCGGTCTCTATTCTTTTGTCTCTGTTTATTCTTTTTTCTTTTGCCCTACCCAGGTACGTGGGGACTTTCTTGCCTTTTGGGAGGTCTGAGGTCTTCTGCCAGCATTCAGTAGGTGTTCTGTAGGAGCTGTTCCACGTGTAGATGTATTTCTGGTGTATCTGTGGGGAGGAAGGTGATCTCCACATCTTACTCTTCCGCCATCTTCTCTAGTCTTTGTTTTAAAGACTATTTTGTCTGATATGAGAATTGCTATTCCAGTTTTCTTTTGATTTCCATTTGCATGGAATACTTTTTTCCTTTCCCTTACTTTCAGTCTGTATGTGTCCGTAGGTCTAAAGTGGGTCTCTTGTAGACAGCATATATATGGGTCCTGTTTTTGTATCCATTCAGCCAGTCTATGTCTTTTGCTTGGAGCATTTAATCCATTTACATTTAAGGTAATTTTCGATATGTATGTTCCTATTCCCATTTTCTTAATTGTTCTGGGTTTGTTATTCTAGGTCTTTTCCTTCTCTTATGCTTCCTGCCTAAAGAAGTTCCTTTAGCATTGGTAGTAAAGCTGATTTGGTGGTGCTAAATTCTCTTAGCTTTTGCTTGTCTGTAAAGGTTTTAATTTCTTCATCAAATCTGAATGAGATCCTTGCTGGGTAGAGTAATCTTGGTTGCAGGTTTTTCTCCTTTATCACTTTAAATATGTCCTGCCACTCCCTTCTGGTTTGCAGAGTTTCTGCTGAAAGTTCAGCTGTTAACCTTATGGAGATTCCCTTGTATGTTATTTGTTGCTATTCCGTTGTTGCTTGTAATATGTTTTCTTTGTATTTAATTTTTGACAGTTTGATTGATATGTGTCTTGGCATATTTCTCCTTGGATTTATCCTGTATGGGACTCTCTGTGCTTCCTGGACTTGATTAACTATTTCCATTCCCATATTAGGGATGCTTTCAACTATAATCTCTTCAAATATTTTCTCAGTCTCTTTCTTTTTCTCTTCTTCTTCTGGGAACCCTGTAATTCGCATGTTGGTGTGTTTAATGTTTTGCCAGAGGTCTCTATGACTGTGCTCATTTCTCTTCATTCTTTGTTCTTTATTCTGCTCTGCAGTAGTTATTTCCACCATTTTATCTTCCAGGTCACTTATCCGTTCTTCTGCCTCAGTTATTCTGCTATTGATTACTTCTAGAGAATTTTTTATTTCATTTATTTTGTTGTTCATCATTGTTTGTTTGGTTTTAGTTCTTCTAGGTCCTTGCTAAACGTTTCTTGTATTTTCTCTATTCTATTTCCAAGATTGTAGATCATCTTTACTATTGTTACCCTGAATTCTTTTTCAGATAGACTGCCTATTTCCTCTTCATTTGTTTGTTCTCATGTTTTTTACTCTGCTCCTTCATCTGCTTCATATTTCTCTGTCTTCTCATTTTGCTTATCTTACTGTGTTTGTGGTTTCCTTTTCCCAGGCTACAGGTTCGTTGTTCCCATTGTTTTTGGTGTTTCTCTCCAATGGGTAAGTTTCGTTCAGTGGTTTTTGTAGACTTCCTGGTGGAGTGGACTGGTGCCTGTGTTCTGGTGGATGAGGCTGTATCTTGTGTTTCTGGGGAGCAGCATTGCGTCCAGTGGTGTGTTTGGGGGTGTTTGTGAACTTAGTATGGTTTTAGGCTGCCTCACTGGTAATAGTTGGAGTTGTGTTCCTGTCTTACTCTTTGTTTGGCATGTGGTGTCCAGCACTGTAGCTTGCTGGTCATTGAGCGGAGCTGTCTCTTAGTGTTGAGATAGAGACCTCTGAGAGAACTCTCTTAGATTGATATTATGTGGGGACAGGAGGTCTCCAGTGGTCCAATGTCCTGAACTCAGCTCTCCCACCTCTGAGACTCAGGCCTGACACCCAGCCAGAGTATGAAGAACCTGTCAGCCTTACAGCTCAGAAGAAAAGGGAGAAAAAACATAATAAGGGAAAAAATAAAATATAGTTAGTAAAATAAAAAATAATTACTTAAATAAAACAATTTTAAAGTAATAAACAAAAAGAAGAGAGCAACGAAACCAAAATACAAATCCACCAATGATACCAAGCACTAAAAACTAAACTAAGATAAGCATAAAAAGCAGAGACTTGTCATTCGCCCTTCTGCCTCACAGGCCTTGTGGTGAGAAGAACCAGCAGCTTTGGTCATGGCAGGTGCAGGACTTGCGTGGCCTGGAGATTTGCTGAGAGCGGCATTCTTGTGGCCCGGGAGGAAGCGGGACGTCTCGGGCCATCCTCTGGCCCAGGCAGGACTGCAATGCCTGGGCCTGGCCTGGACCTCAGCCCTGGGAAGCTGAATTTTCAGTCCTCTGCACCTTCCTAAGCGCTACATAAAATGAACATATCTGAGAGGAGCTTCTAAATGGTGGAAGAGTAAGACGCGGAGATCAACTTCTTCTCCACAGATACACCCAAAATACATCTACATATGGAACAGCTCTTACAGAACACCTACTGAACGCTGCCAGATGACCTCAGACCTCCCAAAAGGCAAGAAACACCCCACGTACCTGCGTATGGCAAAAGAAAAAAACAGAGACAAAAGAATAGAGATAGGACCTGCACCAGTGGGAGGGAGCTGTGAAGGAGGAATGGTTTCCACACACTAGGAAGCCCCTTCGCCGGCGGAAACTGCGGGTGGCGGAGGGGGGAGCTTCGGAGCCATGGAGGAGAGCACAGCCACAGGGGTACGGAGGGCAAAGTGGGGAGATTCCCACACAGGGGATCGGTGCTAACCAGCACTCACCAGGCCGAGAGGCTTGTCTGTTCACCCGCTGCGACAACCTGGGGCTGGGAGCTGAGGATCCGGCTTCACAGCTCAGACACCAGGGAGAGGAGTGGGGTTGGCTGCGTGAACACAACCTAAAGGGGGCTAGTGCACCACAGCTAGCCGGGAGGGAGTACAGGAAAAAGTCTGGAGCTGCCGGAGGGGCAAGAGACTTTTTCTTGTGTCTTTGTTTCCTGGTGCGTGAGGAAAGGGGATTAAGAGCGCCGCTTAAAGGAGCTCCAGAGACGGGCAGGAGCCGAGACTCTCAGCGCGGACCCCAGAGACTGGCATGAGATGCTAAGGCTGCTGCTGCTGATGCCACCAAGAAGCCTGCGTGCAAGCACAGGTCACTCCCCACACCTCCCCTCCCAGGAGCCTGTGCAGCCCGCCACTGCCAGGGTCCCGTGAACCAGGGACAACTAGCCCTGGAGAATACACATCAGGCCTCAGGCTGTTGCAAAGTCACACTGGCCTCTGCTGCTGCAGCCTTGCCCCACATTCGTACCTCTACTCCCCTCCGGCCTTAGTGAGCCAGAGCCCACAAATCAGCTGCTCCTTTAACCTCGTCCTGTCTGATCGAAGAACAGACGCCCTCAGGCGACCTACACGCAGAGGCTTGGTCAAAATCCAAAGTTGAACCCCAGGAGCTGTTCGAAAAAAGAAGACAAAGGGAAATTTCTCCCAGCAGCCTTAGGAGCAGAGGATTAAATCTCCACAATCAACTTGATGTACCCTGCATCTGTGGAATACCTGAATAGACAACGAATCATCCCAAATTGAGGAGGTGGACTTTGGGAGCAAAGATATAGTTTTTTTCCCTTTTTCCCTTTTTGTGAGTGTGTATGTGTATGCTTTTGTGTGAGATGTTGTCTGTATACCTTTACTTTTACCATTTGTCTTAGGGTTCTGCCTGTCTGGTTTTTTTTTTAATCACTTTAAAAAAATTTTTTTATTAAAAATTATTTTTTATTTTAATAACTTTACTTTATATTATTTTACTTTATATTATTTTATTTTATCATCTTTCTTTCTATTTTTTCTCCCTTTTATTCTGACCTGTGTGGATGAAAGGCTCTTGGTGCTCCAGCCAGGCATCACGGCTGCGCCTCTGAGGTGGGAGAGCCAACTTCAGGACACTGGTCCATAAGAGACCTCCCAGCTCCATGTAATATCAAACAGTGAAAATCTCCCAGAGACCTCCACCTCAAGGCCAAGACCCAGCTTCACTCAACGACCAGCAAGCTATAGTCCTGGACACTCTATGCCAAACAACTAGCAAGACAGGAACACAACCCCATCCATTAGCACAGAGGCTGCCTAAAATCATAATAAGGTCACAGACACCCCAAAACACACCATCAGACATGGACCTTCCCACCTGAAAGGCAAGATCAAGCCTCACGCACCAGAACAGAAGAACTAGTCCCCTCCACCAGGAAGCCTACACAACCCACTGAACCAACCTTAGCCACTGGGAACAGACACCAAAAACAGTGGGAACTATGAACGTGCAGCCTGCAAAAAGGAGACCACAAACACAGTAAGTTAAGCAAAATGAGAAGACAGAAAAACACAGAGCAGCGCTTCCCTGGTGGCACAGTCATTGAGAGTCCTCCTGCCGATACAGCGGACACGGGTTTGTGCCCTGGGCCCAGAGGATCCCACATGCTGCGGAGCAGCTAGGCCCGTGAGCCATGGCCACTGGGCCTGTGCATCTGGAGCCTGTGCTGCACAACGGGAGAGGCCACAACAGTGAGAGGCCCGTGTACCACAAAAAAAAAAAAGAATAAAGAATAAAAGATAAACACACAGCAGATGAAGGAGCAAGGCAAAAACCAACCAGACCTAACAAATGAAGAGGAAATAGGCAGTCTACCTGAAAAAGAATTCAGAATAATGATAGTAAAGATGACCCAAAATCTTGGAAATAGAATGGAGAAAATAAAAGAAACCTTTAATAAGGACCTATAAGAACTAAAGAGCAAAGAAACAGTGATGAACAACACAATAAATTAAATTTAAACTCTCTAGAAGGTATCAATAGCAGAATAACTGAAGCAGAAAAATGGATAAGTGACCTGGAAGATAAAATAGTGGAAATAACTATTGCAGAGCAGAATAAAGAACAAAGAATGAAAAGAATTAAGGGCAGTCTCAGAGACCTCTGGGACAATATTAAATGCACCAACATTCGAATTATAGGGGTCCCAGAAGAACAAGAGAAAAAGAAAGAGACTGAGAAAATATTTGAAGAGATTATACTTGAAAATTTCCCTAATACGGGAAAGGAAATAGTTAATCAAGGCTAGGAAGCATAGAGTCCCATACAAGATAAATCCAAGGAGAAATATGGCAAGACATATATTAATCAAAGTATCACAAATTAAATGCAAAGAAAAAATATTAAGAGCAGCAGGGGAAAAACAACAAATAACACACAGAGGAATCCACATAAGATTAACAGCTGATCATTCAGCAGAAACTCTGCAAGCCAGAAGGGAGTGGCAGGACATATTTAAAGTGATGAGAGGGAAAAACCTACAACCAAGATTACTCTACCCATCAAGGATCTCATTCAGATTTGTTGGAGAAATTAAAACCTTTACAAACAAGCAAAAGCTGAGAGAGTTCAGCACTACCAAATCAGCTTAACAACAAATGCTACAGGAACTTCTCTAGGCAGGAAACACAAGAGAAGGAAAAAACCTACAATAACAAACCCAGAACAATTCAGAAAATGGGAATAGGAATATACATATCGAAAATTACCTTAAATGTAAATGGATTAAATGCTCCAACCAAAATACATAGACTGGCTGAATGGATACATAAACCAGACCAGCATATATGCTGTCTATAAGAGACCCATTGCAGACCTAGGCACACATACAGACAGAAAGTGAGTAGATGGAGAAAGATATTCCATGCAAATGGAAATCAAAATCATGCTGGAGTAGCAATTCTCACATCAGACAAAATAGGCTTTAAAATAAAGACTATTACAAGAGACAAAGAAGGACACTACATAATGATAAAAGGATCAATCCAAGAAGAAGATATAACAATTGTAAATATTTATGCACCCAACATAGGAGCACCTCAATACATAAGGCAAATACTAACAGCCATAAAAGGGAAAATCGACAATAACACAATCATAGTAGGGGAGTTTAACACCCCACTTTCACCAATGGACAGATCATCCAAAAATGAAAATAAATAAGGAAACACAGGCTTTAAATGACACGTTAAACAAGATGGACTTAATTGGTATTTATAGGACATTACATACAAAAACAACAGAATACACATTCTTCTCAAATGCTCATGGAATATTGTACAGGATAAATCATATTTTGGGTCACAAATCAAGCCTTGGTAAATTTAAGAAAATTGAAATCACATCAAGTATCTATTGCGACCACAACGCTATCAGACTAGGTATCAATTACCGGAAAAAATCTGTAAAAAATACAAACGCATGGAGGCTCAACAATACACTACTTAATAACCAAGCGAACAGTAAAGATATCAAAGAGGAAATCAAAAAATGCATAGAAACAAATGACAATGAAAACACAACAACCCAAAACATATGGGATGCAGCAAAAGCAGTTCTAGGAGGAAAGTTTATAGCAATACAATCCTGCCTTAAGAAACAAGAAACATCTCAAATAAACAACCTAACCTTACACGTAAATAAATTAGAGAAAGAAGAACAAAAAAAACCCAAAGTTAGCAGAAGGAAAGAAATCATAAAGATCAGATCAGAAATAAATGAAAAAGAAATAAAGGAAACGATAGCAAAGATCAATAAAATTAAAAGCTGGTTCTTTGAGAAGATAAACAAAACTGATAAACCATTAGCCAGTCTCATCAAGAAAAAAAAGGGAGAAGACTCAAATCAATAGAATTAGAAATGAAAAAGGAGAAGTAACAGCTGGCACTGCAGAAATACAAAGGATCACGAGAGATTACTACAAGCAACTATATGTCAATAAAATGGACAACCTGGAAGAAATGGACAAATTCTTAGTAATGCACAACCTTCCAAGGTTGAAGCAAGAAGAAATATAAAATATGAACAGACCAATCACAAGGACTGAAATTGAAACTGTGATGGAAAATCTTCCAAAAAACAAAAGTCCAGGACCAGATGCCTTCAGAGGAGAATTCTATCACATATTTAGAGAAGAGCTAACACCTATCCTTCTCAAACTCTTACAAAATATAGCAGAGGGAGGAACACTGCCAAACTCATTCTACGAGGCCACCCTCACCTTGATATGAAAACCAGACAAAGATAGAAAACTACAGGCCAATATCACTCATGAACATAGATGGAAAGATCCTCAACAAAATACTAGCAAACAGAATCCAACAGCACATGAAAGGATCATATACCATGATCAAGTGTGGTTTATGCCAGGAATGCAAGGATTCTTCAATATACAAAAATCAATCAATGTGATACAGCATATTAACAAATTGAAGGAGAAAAACTGTATGATCATCTTAATCGATGCAGGGAAAGCTTTCAACACCCATTTATGATAAAAAACCCTCCAGAAAGTAGGCATAGAGGGAACTTACCTCAACATAATAAAGGCTATATATGACAAACCCACAGCCAACGTCGTCCTCAATGATGAAAAACTGAAACCATTTCCACTAAGATCAGGAAGAAGACAAGTTTGCCCACTTTCACCACTATTATTCAACATAGTTTTGGAATTTTTAGCCACAGCAAAGAAGAAAAAGAACTAAAATGAATCCAAATTGGAAAAGAAGAAGTAAAGCTGTCACTGTTTGCAGATGACATTATAATATGCATAGAGAATCCTAACGTTGCTACCAGAAAACTACTAGAGCTAATCAATGAATGTGGAAAAGTAGCAGGATACAAAATTAATATACAGAAATCTCCAGCATTCCTATACACTAATGATGAAAAATCTGAAAGTGAAATTTAGGAAACACTCCCATTTACCACTGCAAGACAAAGAATAAAATATCTAGGAATAAACCTACCTAAGGATACAAAAAACCTGTAGGCAGAAAATTATAAGACACTGATGAAAGAAAATAAAGATGATACAAATAGATGGAGAGATATACCATGTTCTTGTATTGGAAGAATCAACATTGTGAAAATGACTATACTACCCAAAGCAATTTACGGATTCAATGCAATCCCTATCAAACTACCACTGGCATTTTTCACAGAACTAGAACAAAATATTTCACAATTTATATGGAAACACAAAAGACCCCGAATAGCCAAAGCAATCTTGAGAGTGAAAAACGGAGATGGAGGAATGAGGCTCCCTGATTTCAGACAATACTGCAAAGATACAGCAATCAAGACTGTATGGTACCGGCACAAAAGCAGAAATATAGATCAATGGAACAGGATAGAAAGCCCACAGATAAACCCACACACATATGGTCACCTTATCATTGATAAAGAAGACAGGTATATACAGTGGAGAAAAGACAGCTTCTTGAATAAGTGGTGCTAGGAAAACTGGACAGCTACATGTAAAAGAATGAAATTAGAACACTCCCTAACACCATACACAAAAATAAACTCAACATGGATTAAAGACCTAAATGTAAGGCCAGACACTATCAAACTCTTAGAGGAAAACATAGGCAGAACACTCTATGTCATAAATCACAGCAAGATCCTTTTTGAACCACCTCCTAGAGAAATGGAAATAAAAACAAAGATAAACAAATGGGACCTAATGAAACTTCAAAGCTTTTGCACAGCAAAGAAAACCATAAACAAGATGAAAGGTCAACCCTCAGAATGGGAGAAAATATTTGCAAATGAAGCAACTGACAAAGGATTATTCTCCAACTTTTACACGCAGCTCATGCAGCTCAATATCAAAAAAACAAAGAACCCAATCCAAAAATGGGCATAAGACCTAAATAGACATTTCTCCAAAGAAGATATACAGATTGCCAACAAACACATGAAAGGATGCTCAACATCATTAATCTTTGAGAAATGCAAATCAAAACTACCATGAGATATCATCTCACACCTGTCAGAATAGCCATCATCAAAATATCTACAAACATTAAGTGCTGGAGAGGGTGTGGAGAAAAGGGAACACTCTTGCACTGTTTGTGGGAATGTAAATTGATACAGCCACTATGGAGAACCGTATGGAGGTTCCTTAGAAAACTAAACTTAGAACTAGCATATGACCCAGCACTCCCACTACTGGGCATATACCCTGAGAAAACCATAATTTAAAAAGTGTCATGTACCAAAATGTTCATTACAGCTCTATTTACACTAGCCAGGACATAGAAGCAACCTAACTATCCCTCATTGGATGAATGGATAAAGAAGATGGGGCACATATATAAAATGGAATATTATTCACCCATAAAAAGAAATGAAATTGAGCTATTTGTAATGAGGTGGATAGACCTAGAGTCTGTCATAACGAGTGAAGTAAGTCAGAAAGAGAAAGACAAATACCGTATGCTAACACATATATATGGTATCTAAGAAACAAAAGGTCATGAGAAACCTAGGGGCAAGACAGGAATAAAGACACAGACTTACTAGAGAATGGACTTCAGGATATGGGGAGGGGGAAGGGTAAGCTGTGACAAAGTGAGAGAGTGGCATGGACATATATACACTACCAAACGTAAAATAGATAGCTAGTGGGAAGCAGCCGCATAGCACAGGGACATCAGCTCGGTGCTTTGTGACCACCTAGAGTGGTGGGATAGGGAGGGTGGGAGGGAGGGAGATGCAAGAGGGAAGAGAGATGGGTACATATGTATATGTATAACTGATTCAGTTTGTTATAAAGCAGAAACTAACACACCATTGTAAAGCAATTATACTCCAATAAAGATGTTAAAAAAAATGAAACTAGTCAGTCGCATACTGCAAACTCCAAGTCTACAGTTGTCCCCAAAATCCACCACCTCAGTTTTCGGGATGATTCATTGTCTGTTCAGGTATTCCACAGATGCAGGGTACATCATGTTGATCGTGGAGATTTAATCCACTGCTCCTGAGGCTGCACGGAGAAATTTCCCATTCTCTTCTTTGTTCACAGAGCTGGGTTTCAGCTTTAGATTTGGCCCTGCTTCGGCATGCACGTTGCCCTCTGGTGTGTGTTCTTCACCCAGACAGGAGGGGGCTAAAGCAGCAGCTGATTAGGGGTCTACAGCTCACTCAGGCTGGGTAGAGGGAGGGGTATGGAATGCGGGGTGAGCCTGTGGTGGCAGAAGCTGGCATGACATTTCAACAGCCTGAGTCATGCTGTGTGTTCTCCCAGGTAAATTGTCCCTGGATCACGGGACCCTGGTAGTGGCGGGCTACACAGGCTCCGTGGAGGGGTGGTGTGGAGAGTGACCTGTGCTTGTACACAGGCTTCTTGGTGGCTGCAGCATCAGCGTTAGCATTTCATGCCCGTCTCTGATGTCCACACTGATAGCTGCGGCTCACGCTCGTCTCTGGAGCTCGTTTATGCGGTGTTCTGAATCTCCTCTCCTCGGACACCCCGAAACAATGGTCTCTTGACTCTTACACAGTTCCAGACCTTTTCCAAGACTCCCTCCGGTTAACTGTGGCACACTAGCCCCCTTCAGGTTGTGTTCACGCAACCAATCCCAGTCCCTCGTATAAGACCTCCAAAGCCCGAGCCTCAGCTCCCAGGCCCCACCCGTCCTGTCGGGTGAGCAGACAAGCTTCTCAGTCTTGTGAGTGCTGGTCAACACCGATCCTCTGTGTGGGAATTTCTCCACTTTGCCCTCTGAACCCCTGTTGCTGATCTCTCCTCCATGGCTCCGAAGCTTCCACCACCTGTCTCCACCAGTGAAGGGGCTTCCTACTGTGTGGAGACGTTTCCTTCTTCACAGCTCCCTCCCAGAGGTGCAGGTCCCAACCCTATTCTTTTTTCTCTGTTTTCTTTTGCCCTACCCAGGTATGTGGGGAGTTTCTTGCTTTTCGGGAAGTGTGAAGTCTTCTGCCAGCTTTCAGTAGGTGTTCTGTAGGAGTTGTTCCACATGTAGATGTATTTCTGATGTATTTGTGGAGAGGAAGGTGGTCTCCACATCTTACTCTTCCGCCACCTTGAAGGTCCCCCCCCCGTTATATTTTGTAAATATATGTGTATGTTGTCAATCAAACCATGTGGTCAATTTGCACTGCGATTAAAAGCTTTAAAATACATAGCATTTATATGAGACATTTTGCTGCTTTTTAATTTTTTCATGAAAATTTGTTTTTTCAGAATTCACATTTGTTTCTGTAAACTGGTATACAAACTTAACAGCTTCTAGATTTGGTACATTTGAGATTTTAACAGTAAAATCAATTTTTGCACATGACCTACTTTTTCTATGATCCAATCAGTTTCTCTCCATGGTTCTAGGTCACTGGAGGTGGGGGTCAGGCTTCTCTTTCCACTTCCCACCCCAGAGAAAGCCCATTCTCCCAATCCCTTTCCTTACTCTTCCGTTAGAAGGAAGACTGATGTGATGGGCCAGATTCCGGAGCACTGTGAGCAGTACCAGTGTGCACTGGGACTGGACACCTATGCGTGGAGGACATGTCCATGCCCTCTCTTTCTTACAATACTAAGAGGTACGTAAGCTGAGCCACTGCCTACCCATGAAGGCTGGGAGCTGCCACATCACTCTCCTCCTTTATTCTCACTGGAGATTTGGAGCTCTGTCATCCTTGCACATTAGGGATCAGCTGGTGGTAAGAAGTAGAATTAAAGTCAAGGAGATCCTGCTTCATTCTTGAGCCCAAGCCCGTGCTTCACCCCAACTCCACCAGAAGGCACTTCACTGACGGACCCTGGGAACTGGCCCAGTGAAGGATATTCCAGACTCCTATGTGTCTGTCTCCTTTAGGGAAAGCCCTGGGAGAGGGCATAGCAGCTGTGTTGCGTAGGAAGAGGGCATTGTTTTGTCCACTGAACAAATACTGGCCCCGTACTGTCAGATTCTCACCAGTAACTACACACCTTCACGTCTCTCGCTCTACTGAAGATGGTGAACACACTCACCCAAATTTCATAACCTACAATTAAATGTCATAGAAACCCATTCAAAAAGACGTGCCATCAGGTGTTGCCATGCTCTCAGCCAGAGGCCAGCACTTGGTGTTTACAGACATGGTGGTGGACACAACTCATAGAATGATAAGGTAAATGTCTGTTGATAGGTTAAAGCCTCCTGAATTCCAGTGGTTCCCCCACACATACTTTCCATCAGGGGCTCATGCACCAATGTCAGGTACCATGAAGGCAGTGTTCTCATTCTTAAGCTGGTCCCACTGTAACACGTTGTCCTTATTTAGACTTCATGTTATCTCTCAGCACTTTGGCCTTGACATTTAGACTATCCAAATTGTAAACACTTCCTTGACTAACTCACTGGCTTCTGATATATCTCACTTAAAATTGGACGTTCCAGGACATCTTCAGTAACTATTACCACATATCTAACAAATTATTTGTTTTCTTTGCACACAATGTTAATTATTTATCTCACGTTTAACAATTGCCTTGAAATAGCGCATATCACTACCGCCCTTTTGGAAATACTTTCTGCTAGCACTAAGTTATATATTCAAAATTTTATATTTTTAGAGGTAGCCCAGATGTCCTACAGAATCACTGCCAATTACCAATAAATGCTATTTCACTTGCACAAAAATTTTCACACTTACAGGCCCATGTAAATTTTTAATATATGCAGAGTCCAGATAGGATAAGTTTATCTTTGGTGGTCAGTTTCCAAATATACCTCCACATGAGAAGGTGGAGTCTATTCTATAGACTCTATAATCTATACTAAAGTGCCCGTTCCACAGCTTTTTCTCCAACACCAGAAAATCAATTCTCTGTTCCCATAGGCTCTGGTAAAGTTGCATTCCTCTGTGTACCAAAATAAACCCACTGCTGAGATCACACCCATATCACATGGAGCCATCACTCAAAATGAGCCCTAGTGGAATGATCATCAACTAAATATTCACTCACACATGCTCAGGGAACAGGGAACTTTTTTTTTTAATACATCTTTATTGGAGTCTAATTGCTTCACAATGCTGTGTTAGTTTCTGTTGTACAACAAAGTGAATCAGCTGTATGCATACATGTATCCCCATATCCCCTCCTTCTTGAGCCTCCCTCCCACCCTCCCTATCCCACCTCTCTAGGTCATCACAAAGCACTGAGCTGATCTCCCTGTGCTATGCTGATGCTTCTCACTAGTTATCTATTTCACATTTGGTAGTGTATATATGTCGATGCTACTCTCACTTAGCCCCAGCTCAGGCTGAGGGCAAGACTCCAAGAAGCCTATGATGGAGCAGGTGCGGTGGAGCTGAGTGCAGAGCTCTTGCTGAACATTGTGGGCACTCAGCTCAGATGACAGATAAGCTAGACATTAGGTATAAAATACTCTGCCCTACAACTAAGTTCAAAACTGATACATGCCCACCCTCCCAAGGAATGAAAGCAAGCCCAACAAGCCATAAAGGACTCAACAGTAACTTAAATACCTGCCAAAACAAAACTGAAAAGCCTTTATAGACTATGAAACAGTCCAGATTTCAAACAGTGCACAAACCTTCTGCACCAAACAAAACAAAAATGCTTACATATACCAAGAAGCAGGAAAGAGTGAATCAAAATCAATAAAAATAGCAGTGAATAGAAAATGACCTCAAGAAATCTAAACTGTTGGAATTAGCAGAAAAACAGAAGGAAAACATGCCCAAGGTTCCCCTCTTCTCTGACCCTCATCATCAAAACTATCACCAGTGACCCATGTGAATCTATGAGGTTTGTTTAATAACTTGCTCAAGGTCACACAGCCAGTGGTGGAGCCAGGGTGTTCAAATTTTTCCCACTACACTGATATTAGTGATAATTTTTGTTGCACAAACCTCCTCCATACTTAAAAGTTTTGAAACTAGTTTCCTCATTTTGCATGGTATTAAATGAAGTGATAATAGACTCAAATTTACTTTACATCAGATGTCTTATAAATTCAATTTTAATGCAATCTGAGAGAGAGAGAGAATTAACGGACATGTGGTTTATCCCCCCACCACAAACCTCACAGTGTTTTTGTCCCTCTGACTCTACTTTTTGTCCCAGTGTGCCTGAAAAGGAGATGTCACATTCAGACTCTTATCTCATGAAGGGGCTCTTTGGCTTTCTGGCATGAGGAATACTGGCTTCAAAAGGCTGCCATGACCTGGTGCAAGTTGACATTGTGGTCCACACATCACCCCACATGTGGACTTAGATGCTCTGTTTTACAGGTCTTTATTATGTGGAAGCAGCCCCCAGATATAGAGGGGAAAAGATAGGCCCATGCCAGCAGGCCAACTGTAGTGTGAGAAACAAACAGGGTCTACACCTGGCTCATCCATCTTGACACACATCACCTTCATTCCCAGCAAAATCTGCTCTCCCTGTTACCAGGCAGTGACTCTGCAATACCTACAATGCCCTACTAATGAAGCTTAAAATATCAAGGCCCTCCACAAAATATCTAAGTGCAACGTCTCCTGCAAATTACTGACCTTTCAGGATGACGCTATGAAGAATGCAGTGCACACACCATGATCCCTCAAAGGAAATTTATAAGGCTAATGCCCTCTCCAACTGCCTTTACAAGAAATAAAGGGGAAACATAGCAGGGAAACCATGAGAATCACTAGGCAATCCTCACCACCCTGTGAGATCTCCCCTTCCCCCACCTTAATAACAACCCCTCCCTCCAAGGTCTTCCTGGGACCTGAGTTATTATGATGAAGGAAGGAACACTGATCTGAGAAGAGATGGTTACTAGTAACATAAACAATGACAATAATAACAACTAATATTTATTGATCATTACTGTGTCAGGTATTTTGGTAAGTGTTTTACATGGACTCTCTCTTTTAATTCTCCCAACCACAATGTAAGTTAGATTATTATTGAAATTTCACAACGAAAGCCTTGAAAAAGCAGAAGCAATTCTCTTAAGGTCACATGGCAGAAAGTGGGGAATCTGGGATCTAGGGTTTGGATCCAGGTCTGTCTCCAGCACCCTCTTTTATTTTGAAGTATAGTTGATTTACCATGTTTCAGGTGTACAGCAAAGTGATTCAGTTATACCTATCTCTCTAGATAGATAGATAGATAGAAAGAAAGATAAATGATAGATTAGATAGATAGATAGATATTCTTTTTCAGATTCTTTCCCATTATCGGTTAATACATGATATTGACTATAGTTCCCTGTGCTATACGGTAGTTCCTTGATGTGTATCTATTTTACATATAGGAGTATGTATATGTTAATCCCAACCTCCTAATTTATCTCCCCCCCCAACCTTTCCCCTTTGGTAAACTTAAGTTTGTGTTCTAAGTCTGTGAGTCTGTTTCTGCTTTGTAGATAAGCTCATTTGTATCAATTTTTTTAGATTCCACATATACGTGATATCATATGATATTTGTCTTTCTCTCTCTGACCTACTTCACCTAGTATGATAATCTCTAGGTCCATCCATATTGCTGCAAATGGCACTATTTCATTCTTATTTATGGCTGAGTAATATTCCATTGTATATATATATATATATATATATATATATATATATATATATATACCACTTCTTCTTTATCCATTCCTCTGTCTATGGACATTTAGGTTGCTTCCATGTCTTGGCTATTGTAAATAGTGCAGCTATGAACATTGAGGGGGTGCATGTATCTTTTTAAATTATAGTTTTCTCCAGATACATGCCCAGGAGTGGGATTGCTGGATCATATGGTAATTCTATTTTTAGTTTTCTGAGGAACCTCCATGCTGTTTTCCATAGTGGCTGTACCAACTTGCATTCCCACCAACACTGTAGGAGGGTTCCCTTTTCTCCACATTCTCTCCAGCATTTATTATTTGTAGACAATTTGGTGATGGCATTCTGACCAGTGTGAGGTGATACCTCATTGTAGTTTTGATTTGTATTTCTCTAATAATTAACAATGTTGAGAATCTTTTCCTGTGCCTGTTGGCCATCTGTATGTCTTCTTTGGAGAAATGTCTGTTTAGATATTCTACCCATTTTTTCATTGGGTTGTTTTTTTAATATTGAGCTGTTTGTATATTTTGAAAATTAAACCCTTGTCAGTCGTATTGTTTGCAAATATTTTCTCCCATTCCGTAAACTGTCTTTTTTTGTTTGTTTGTTTATGGTTTCCTTTGCTGTACAAAAGCTTTTAAGTTCAATTAAGCCCCATTTGTTTATTTTTATTTTTGTTTCCATTACTCTAGGAGATGATTCAAAAAAAATATTGTTGCAATTTATGTCAAAGTGTGTTCTGCTTATGTTTTCCTCTAGGAGTTTTGTAGGACCCGACCTTACTTTAGGTCTTTAATCCATTTTGAGCTTATTTTTGTGTATGTTGTTAGAGAATGTTCTAATTTCATTCTTTTACATGTAGCTGTCCAGTTTTCAAAGCACCACTTACTGAAGAGACTGTCTTTCTCCATTGTATATTCTTGCCTCCTTTGTCGTATATTAATTGACCATAGGTGCATGGGTCTATTTCTGGGTTTTCGATATGGTTCCACTGATTTATGTGTCTGCTTTTGTGCCAATACCATACTGTTTCAATTACTGTGTCTTTGTAGTATAGTCTGAAGTCAGGGAGCGTGATTCCTCCAGCTCTGTTCTTCTTTCTCAAGAATGTTTTGGCTATTTGGGGTCTTCTGTGTTTCCATACAAATTTAAAAATTTTTTGTCCCAATTCTGACAGCAACCTCACTCTTAATGACTATGCCAGTGTTTCCTGAACTTCAGTAATCATCTGTTTAGCACTATTCCTCTTTTTGCCATATTTGATCATGGTAAATGCTAGTCTAATACCAAATACCTCAATCTACATAAATATTTCACTCACATGTACTATATCTTTGCTAACAATTTTAATTTATTAATCTCACATGATATCCTCATTATTGTGTTTAGAAGGCTTAATATTTTCCCTTGATAAATCATTATACATCAGTAAGTATATTTTTCAATTAAACTTTCTATCACTACCATGGTGGAAATCCCACATCACTTGTCAAAAAAGGCAAGTGGACATAAAAACTAATTTCAGTGAAGCAAAATGGATCATTTGTTTAAAAATTATTTAATACATGCTAATATTTTTCGATGGTTCATCCAGATGTATCACGGATCATCTGGGCGTCAGTTTGGTAGATTTTATCAATGTGAGGGATTCCTCTGTAGCCAAAATCCTCCTAGATACATGGGCAAAACTTAATTTCTGGACCTATGAAGCTGTGAATAATGGTGAATATACCAAGGTATTAACTTCCCCTATTGGAAACTGAGTGGGTGACAAGATGTCCTTCTTCATGTGTCCTTTGACTCCTGTGTTTTTAAACGATGAGTACTGATTTGTGACATTTTCTTCCTGGTCCAGGGTGCATGCATTCACTAGTGACAAAGATAGATGCCATGTTAATTTCCCCTATAACCCCAGAGGCTTGCACAGTATATAGAAAACACAGAGTTCTCAATAAATATTTGTCAAATAAATTCTCCTGCATCTTTGCAAATCTTGTTCCTTCTTGGAATGTTATTCCCACAGCTTTGATAGCTGATAAACTCCAATTCATCCTTACAAACCAGGTGCAAGTACTCCTGACTCCTTCAGGAAGTTGTTTCCTCCTCTCTGTTCCCATCAGTTATTGTCCATACCTCTATCAGAGAGATATTGTGGTATTGATTTGAAGCCTGCTTACCCGACCAGACTCTGAATTTCTCACAGCAGTAACTATTTCAAGTTCATCTTTGTGAAAGTTCTTCAAATTCTATGGCACTGTTTTTTTCCTTTAATAATGTCATGGGTTTGGTCTTATTTTCCAAACCAAATTGGGAGTTCCTGTAGTATAATTAGCCTGACCATCCAGTTTGTGTGTGTCATATGATTCTTCAGCCATCATCCCTGCTCCTAGGAGCCCCAC
Organism: Monodon monoceros; assembly: GCF_005190385.1. Lineage (NCBI taxonomy): Eukaryota > Metazoa > Chordata > Mammalia > Artiodactyla > Monodontidae > Monodon > Monodon monoceros. The sequence continues at coordinate 45,272,607 of NW_021703779.1, forward strand.
CAAGCCCTTCTACCATCACTCAGTTCTTGAGATCGCCAAAATGCTTGAGCCTCATTTAAGCTTCTTCCTTCTCCCAGGTTTCCATCTCTGGACTCAAAGACTTATTATCTACTTTAAAGACTAAATACACATTACTGGGCAGGGAAATGAATAAAACCTTCAATATAGCATTGTTACTAAATCAAACTGTGTCCTCTAAAAATATTTGAATTTTAGAAATCATCATGTGGAATTCTTATCAAATCCACTTTTGGAAAAATTTCATCTAAAATTTCTCAAACATCTTCGAGTTCATTGTGGTAGATGTAAATGTTGATAGAGACAGAACGGATAGAAAGGTGAAGGGGGAACCTGTGAGATAAGAGGTTTGTAAGATGATGTCTGATCCTCATTATTCATGCACTCCTTATTCTACTGCTAGCAGGTGTCACCATCTCATTATCATGTGAGAAGATAGCCTAGAGAAAGAAAACCTACCCACCTCAACCCATCAACATCAGCATTGGTCTTTGGGGCTGAGAAAACTTAGGTAACTTGCTCAAGCTCCCTTATACTCATTCTATAAGACTAGTGTTCATTTCCCAGTTACTAAAATCAGAAAAGACATCATATGAAAAGTATACTACAGAATAATACCCTTTATGAATATAGATGAAAATATCCTCAATAAAATCAAAAGCAGAGATTGGAAGAATAGATTTTTAAAATACTCTTATTATATGCTGTCTAGAAGAGACACACTTTACATTCAAAGATACAAGTATCTTGAAAATAAAAGGGTGGAAATAGTATGTCATCCAAACGAAAATGAAAAGAGAGCTGGAGCAATTGTATGAATATGACTTAAGACAAAAATATCATTAGACAAAATATACTTTAAGATAAAAGTTGTAATTAGATACAAATAGGGACATTTTTATCATGATAAAATGCTGAATCCATCAAGAAGGTATAATAATTCAAAACATATATGTACATCACAACACTGCCTCATAATACATGAAGCAAAAACTGACAGAATTGAAGGGAGAAAGAGACAATTCAACAATAATAATTGGAGAATTCAATACCTCCCTTTTAGTAATATTAGAGTAAATAGGCAGAAAATTGCAGGTAATAGAACACCTTAACAGCACTATCAAAAATACAGGACTAACAGATACCTGTAAAACATTTCACCAAACAACAGTAAGGAGAAGAGTACACAATCATCTGAAGTGCATATTCTCCAGGATAGACTATACATTATGCCATTACACAAGCCTCAATAAATTTTGAAAATAATGAAATCATGCAAGCTTGTTCTCTTATTACAATGGAGTGGAATAAAAAGTAAGTGACAAAAGGGAGTTAAATAATTCAAAAGTATGTGGAAATTAACAAATAACCAGTGGGTCAAAGAAGAAGTCACAAGGAAACTTAGAAAATACTTTGAGATGAATGAAATGAAAAACACAAGATCCCAAACCTTACAGGATATAGTGAAAGCAGTTCTTAGAAACAAATGTATAGCTAAAAATGCCATTATTAACAAAGAAGAAACAATTAAAAATTCATTTAAGACACAGGAAAATGAAGAGTAAATTAAACCAAAACAAGTAGAAGGAAGAAAATAAGGAATATTACAATAGATATAAATGAAAAGAAAATAGAAAATAATAGAGGAAATCAATAAAACCAAAAGTTAATTTTTTTAAAAGATCAACAAAATTGAAAAGCTTTTAGCTAGACCAAGATAAAATAACAAAGACTCAAATTGCAAAAATCAGAAATGAAAGATAGAACATTAACACAAACCTTACAGAAACAAAAAGATTATGAAGAATTATATGAACAACTGAATGCCAACAAATCAGATAACCTAGATGAAATGGACAAATCCTCCAAAAGACACTAACTACTGAAATTGACTCAAGGTGAAATTTTAAAATCTGAATAGACATAACAATTAAAGGGATTGAATTAATAACAACTATATTTCCACAAAGAAAAACCTAGGATCAGAGGGCTTAAATGATGAATTATACCAAATATATTTAAAGCAAAATTAACATCAAACTTTTACAAGATGATCCAACAAATAGGAGAAGAAGGGGCATTTCCTAACTAATTTTATGAACATAGCTTTAACCTAATTCCAAAATCACACAAGACATCAACAAGAAAAAACAAAATTAAGACCAATATCCCTTATAATATGGGCACAAAAATCCTCCACAAATTACTCACATACTGAATCCAGAAACACACACAAAAAGATTATACATAAAGATCATGTGAGATTTATTCTGGAGATGTAAGGTTGACTCAACATACAAAAATCAATCAATGTAATATGTCATCTTGACTTAATAAAAGGAAAAATCTTATCATTTCAATACACAAAAGCATGTGACAAATCCAAAAGCATTTTTTGATAAAAACAATGAAGAAAACAGGAAAAGAAAGGCACATTCTCAACTCGATAAAAGCAATCTACCAAAACCCAACAACCAACATAATACGTAACTATGAAAACCTGAAAACTTTTGCCCTAAAATAATGAAAAAGACAACAATGTCCACTCTCACTTCTATCCAACATTGTACTGGTGCTTCTAGCATAACATTTAGGCAAGAAAATTTTTAAAAGACCTCAAAATTAGAAAGAAAGAAAGAAAACTATTTCACAGTTGACATGATCCTGTGTATAGAAAATACTAAGGAAGACAGAAAGGAAAATATTATTGGAACTAATCATCCAGTTTAGCAAGGTTGCAAAATATAAGATCATCATAAAAATTTGATTGTATTTCTATACACTAGCAGTGAAATATTTTCAAGAGAAATTAAGAAAAGAATTCCATGTATAACAGTATCCACAGAAATAAAATACTTAGAAATAAATTTAACAAAAGAAGTGTAAGACTTATACACTGAAAACTAAAAAATATTGTTGAAAGAAACTAAAGAAGACCTAAATTAATGGAAAAGAATCCCTTATTCACTTATTGGAAGACTTTATATTGTTAAAAATGGTAATATTTCACAACATGATCTACAGGTATTGTGTAATCCCTATTAAAAATCCCAGCAGGCTATTTCTGCCAGGATTGACAAGCTAATCCTAAAATTCCCATGGAAATGCAAGGAACCTAGAAAAGCCAAAAATAATCTTGAAAAAGACAAAGGTGGAAGGCTCTCACTTCCTGATTTGAAACTTACTATAGAGCAACAGTAATCAAGATGTAGTCTTGGAACAAAAAATCTTAAAATTTGTATGGAGATGCAAAAGACCCCGAATAGCCAGTGCAATCTTGAGAAAGAAACATGGAGCTGGAGGAATCAGGTTTCCTGACTTCAGACTATATTACAAAGCTACAGTAATCAAGACAGTATGGTATTGGTGCAAAAACAGAAATATAGATCAAAGGAACAGGATATAAAGCCAAGAAATACACCCACGCACCTATGGTCAATTAATCTATGACAAAGGAGACAAGGATATACAATGGTGGAAAAACAGTCTCTTCAACAAATAGTGCTGGGAAAACTGGACAGTTATTTGTAAAAAAAAAATGAAATTAGATCATTCTTTAACACCATACACAAAAATAAGCTCAAAATGGATTAAAGACCTAAATTCGTGACAGAACATTATAAAACTCCTAGAGGAAAACATAGGCAGAACACTCTCTAACATAAATTACAGTAATATCTTTTTTGATCCATCTCAAAATAAACACACGGGACCTAATTAAACTCAAAAGCTTTTGCACAGCAAAGGAAACCATAAACTAAATGAAAAGACAACCCACAGATTGGGAGAATATATGTGCAAATGATATGACTGACAAGGGATTAGTCTTCAAAATTTACAAACAGCCCATGGAGCTCTTTGTAAATCGTCAAAACAAACAACCCAATCAAAAAATGGGCAGAAGATCTAAATAGACATTTCTCCAAAGAAGACAAACAGATGGCCAAGAGGCACATGAAAAGATGTTCAACATCGCTAATCATTAGAGAAATACAAATCAAAACTACAATGAGATATCACCTCACACCAGTCAAAATGGCTCTCATCAAAAAATCCGGAAACAGGGGCTTCCCTAGTGGTGCAGTGGTTAAGAATCTGCCTGTCAATGCAGGGGACATGGGCTTCAGTCCTGGTCCGGGAAGATCCCACATGCCGCGGTGCAACTAAGCCCGTGCACCACAACTACTGAGCCTGTGCTCTAGAACCCATGAGCCACGACTACTGAAGCCCTCGTGCCTAGAGCCCATGCTCTGCAACAAGAGAATCCATGACAATGAGAAGCCAGTGCACTGCAACAAAGAGTAGTCGCCACTCACCACAACTAGAGAGAGCCCGCACACAGCAACGAAGACCCAATACAACCAAAAATAAAAACAAATAAATAAATTAATTTTTAAAAATCCAGAAACAATAAATGCTGGAGAGGGTGTGGAGAGAAGGGAACTCTCCTGCGCTGTTGGTGGAAATGTAAATTCGTATAGTCACTATGGAGAACAGTATGGAGGTTCCTTAAAAAATTACAAATAGAGCTACCATATGACACTACAATGCCACTCCTGGGCATATATCCTGAGAAAAACATGGTTTGAAAGGAAACATGCACCCCAATATTCATTGCAGCACTGTTTACAGTAGCCAAGGAATGGAAGCAACCTAAATGTCCATCGTTGGAGGAAAGGATAAAGAAAATGTGGTACATATAACCACAATGTTCATTGCAGCACTATTTACAATAGCCAGGATATGGAAACAACCTAAGTGTCCATCAACAGATGAATGGATAAAGAAGGTGTGACATATGTACAACGGAATACTACTCAGCCATAAAAAGAAACGAAATTGAGTTATTTGTAGTGAGATGGATGGATCTAGATCTGTCATACAGAGTGAAGTAAGTCAGAAAGAGAAAAATAAATACCATATGCTAACACATATATATGGAATCTAAGCGGGAAAAAAAGGTTTTGAAATGCCTAGGGGCAGGATAGTAAGAAAGATGCAGATGTAGAGCATGGACTTGAGGACATGGGGTGGGGGAAGGGTAAGCTGGGACGAAGTGAGAGAGTGGCAGTGATATATATATACTACCAAATGTAAAATAGCTAGTGGGAAGCAGCCGCATAGCACAGGGAGATGAGCTCGGTGCTTTGTGACCACCCAGAGGGGTGGGTTATGGAGGGTGGGAGGGAGAAACAAGAGGGAGGGCAGATGGGGATATATGTATACGTATAGCTGATTCACTTTTTTATACAGCAGAAACTAACACAACAATGTAAAGCAATTATACTCCAATAAAGATGTTTAAAGAGAAAAAAGATGCTGGACATCATTAGTCATCAGGAAAAGGAAAATCAAAATGACACATGAGATGGAACTTCACATCTTGTAGAATGGCAAGATAAAAAAGGCAGACAATAACAAGTATTGGTGATGATGTGTAGTGTATATATGTCCATGCCACTCTCTCACTTTGTCACAGCTTACCATTCTCCTTCCCCATATCCTCAAGTCCATTCTCTAGTAGGTCTGTGTCTTTATTCCCATCTTACCCCTAGGTTCTTCATGACCTTATTTTTTTTCTTAGATTCCATATATATGTGTTAGCATACGATATTTCTTTTTCTCTTTTTGACTTACTTCACTCTGTATGACAGACTCTAGGTCCATCCACCTAACTACAAATAACTCAATTTCGTTTCGTTTTATGGTTGAGTAATATTCCATTGTATACATGTGCCACATCTTCTTTATCAATTCATCTGTTGATGGACACTTAGATTGCTTCCGTGTCCTGGCTATTGTAAATAGAGCTGCAATGAACCTATTGGTACATGGCTCTTTTTGAATTATGGTTTGCTCAGGGTATATGCCCAGTAGTGGGATTGCTGGGTCTTATGGTAGTTCTTTTTTTTTTCTTTTTTTTAAACATCTTTATTGGGGTATAATTGCTTTACAATGGTGTGTTAGTTTCTGCTTTATAACAAAGTGAATCAGTTTTACATATACATATGTTCCCATATCTCTTCCCTCTTGCGTCTCCCTCCCTCCCACCCTCCCTATCCCACCCCTCCAGGCGATCACAAAGTACTGAGCTGATCTCCCTGTGCTATGCGGCTGCTTCCCACTAGCTATCTACCTTACGTTTGGTAGTGTATATATGTCCATGCCTCTCTCTTGCTTTGTCACAGCTCACCCTTCCCCCTCCCCATATCCTCAAGTCTGTTCTCCAGTAGGTCTGTGTCTTTATTCCTGTCTTACCCCTAGATTCTTCATGACATTTTTTTTCTTAAATTCCATATATATGTGTTAGCATACGATATTTGTCTTTTTCTTTCTGACTTACTTCACTCTGTATGACAGGCTCTAGGTCTATCCACCTCATTACAAATAGCTCAATTTTGTTTCTTTTTATGGCTGATTAATATTCCATTGTATATATGTGCCACATCTTCTTTATCCATTCATCCAATGATGGGCAGTTAGGTTGTTTCCATCTCTGGGCTATTGTAAATAGAGCTGCAATGAACATTTTGGTATATGACTCTTTTTGAATTATGGTATACCCCCAGTAATGGGATTGCTGGGTCGTATGGTAGTTCTATCTGTAGTTTTTTAAGGAACCTCCATACTGGTCTCCATAGTGGCTGTATCAACTTAGATTCCCACCAACAGTGCAAGAGTGTTCCCTTTTCTCCGCACTCTCTCCAGCATTTATTATTTCTAGATATTTTGATGATGACCATTCTGACCGGTGTGAGATGATATCTCATTGTAGTTTTGATTTGCATTTCCCTAATGATTAATGATGTTGAGCATTCTTTCATGTGTTTGTTGGCAATCTGTATATCCTCTTTGGAGAAATGTCTATTTAGGTCTTCTGCCCATTTTTGGATTGGGTTGTTTGATTTTTTGATATTCAGCTGCATGAGCTGCTTGTAAATTTTGGAGATTAATCTTTTGGCAGTTTCTTAATTTGCAAATATTTTCTCTCATCCTGAGGATTGCCTTTTTGTCTTGTTTATGGTTTCCTTTGCTGTGCAAAAGTTTTTAAGTTTCATTATGTCCCATTTTTTTTTTTTTGTTTTTACTTCAATTTCTCTAGGAGGTGGGTCAAAAAGGATCTTGCTGTGATTTATGTCATAGAGTGTTCTGCCTATGTTTTCCTCTAAGTGATTGATAGTGTCTGACCTTACATTTAGGTCTTTAATGCATTTTGAGTTTATTTTTGTGTATGGTGTTAGGGAGTGCTCTTTAGAGTTACTTTCTGACTTGACAATTTGACTCTAAACATGTACTGAAGTGAACTGAAAATATTTCAAGCAAAACCCTGTACAATAGTTTCCCTTAAAACGTTATTCATAATGGCCAAATGGTGGAAACAACACTAATGTCCATCAAAGGATGAATGGCTAATGAGAATGTGGTATATCCATATAATAAAATATTATTTCACAATTAAAGGAATAAGGTGTTGATACATGCTACAACATAATGATTATGTTGTAGAAAACATAATGATTAATGAGAGAAGGCAGTTAAAAAAGGCCATCTACTGTATAGTCCTTCTACTTGGAATGTTAAATGTATGCAAAGTCTGAGAAACAGTAAAGAGATTCCCAGGGACTGGAGAAAGGGGAGGGATTGGAAGTGACTTTAATACATTCTGAGTTTCTTTTTGAAAGAAAAAAGTTCTTGAATTATATTATGATGATAGTTGCAAACCTCTATGAATATACTAACAATCACTGCCTTGTACACTTTAAAGTATGACTTTTATGGTATTTGAATGTATCTCAATCAATTATTTAAAATGAAAAAAAAGAATTTCTAAAGGCACCCATAGTGTTCATAGTATATTGCTAAATTTACATACGTCTATGCATGCCTATATATCAGTATAAAAGTACAGATATTCTTTAAA
>NW_021703779.1:45325545-45392771 GCF_005190385.1 Monodon monoceros
CTGTGCCGTATCCAGGCAAGAAGTTGAGGGGAATTGGGCAATCCTGGGGATCACCTTTTTAATTTCCCTTATCTTGGGGATCAATGTCCCGCATGGCTCGTGGAGCCACGACGTAAAGCTTTATAACTTTCTTGGTTTATAGATATTTAGGTGGCAGAGCACATCGGATTCCTGTTAATTCATCGTGGCTGCAAGTATAAGTATCCATCCTGGTTTTTAATTTTTTTTAGTGACTCTTATGCTTTAATATGTATCCAAGTTGCTATGCACAGTTAATGCATGGTGTGCATTCATGATATTTTGCCAATCTGCTTCCCCAGGGTTTTACTTCTATTCCTAGACAAGTATAAAACCAGAAAATATAGAATCATTAAGAGGACCAATGATAAGAATTAGAGGACACTTCTCATAAGGAACAATGCAAGTCAGAAGGAAGTGGCATACCATTTTTAAAATAGTGAAACAATAATTGTCCAATCAGAATTGTATACTCAATAAATATATTTTTAAAAATGAAGTTGAAATAAAAGGTTTTCATGCATACTGAAGCTGAAAAAATTAATCATCAGTAGATTTACCCTACAAGAAATGTTACAGGATGTCCTTCAGGCACAAGAAAAATGACTGTAAATGGAAATATGGTCTACATAAATGAGTCAACAATAATGGAAATGGTAGATATGAAAGTAGATATAAACTATTAATTTTCACATTTAAGAATATTTTGTTATTAATGATGTAAAGCAAAAATTCATAATGCATTGTGGAGTTATAACTTATGTGGAATTAGCTTCTTGCAAAATAATAGCACAAGGATGGGGGAATATAAGTGTATGTAAGATTCTAAATCTACATGTGAAGTGGTACAATATTACTTGAAGGTACATTGTGATACGTTAAAGAAGCATGAACTATAAACACTAATGTATGTATCCAAAGAATTATGACTAGTAAGCCTATATGGGAGATAAATGGAATCATGAAATGCTTATTTAACTTAAAATGTTTTAAAAGAGAAAAAATAAAACAACAGATGAGAAAATAGAAAATAATTAACATGACAGCTTTAAATCCAACCATACCAGTAATCATATTAAATACTATTTGTCTAAAATTGGACTCCTTTCTCTTTTAAATAGAGTTTATTTTTTAGTGTAGCTTTAGGCTCATAGCAAAATTGAGCAGAAATTACAGAGTGATCCCATATACCTCCTGCCCCCACAGAGACAGAGCCTCCCCCACTGTCAACATCCTGCACCAGAGAGGTGTGTTTCTTACAATCAATGAACCTACATTGCCATATCATTATCACCCAAAGTGTATAGTTTACATTAGGACTCATTTTTGCTGTTGTACATTCCATGGGTTTGGACAACATGTAGCCACCACTACAGTATCATACAGAATAATTTCATTGCCTCCCAAATCCTCTGTGCTCCACATATTCATCCCTCCCTCTCTCCTAACTGCTAGCAACCACTGATTTTTTAACTGTCCCTATAGGTTTGCCTTTTCCAGAATGTCATATAGTTGGAATCATACAATATATACACTTTTCAGATTGGTCTCTTTCACTGGGTAATATGCATTTAAGGTTCTTGAATGTCTTTTCAGGGCTTGATAGTTCATTTCTTTTTAGTGATGAATAATATTCCATTATCTGGATGTGTCACAGTTTGTTCATCCATTCGCCTACTGAAGTACATCTTGGTTTCTTCCGAAGTTACAGCATTGTGAATAAAAGTGCTATAAACATGTGTATGCAGGTTTTTCTGTGGACATAAACTTTCAGCTCATTTGGGTAAATACCAAGGAGCACAATTGCTGGACTACATGGTCAGAATAGGTTTAATTTTATAAGAAACTGTCAAACTGTCTTCCAATGTGGTTGTATAATTTTGAATTCCCACCAGATATGAAGGAGAGTTCTTGTTGATACACATCTTTGTAGGCATTTGGTATTGCCAGTGTTCTGGATTTTGGCCATTCTAATAGGAGTGTAGTGGTATCTCATTTTTAAAATTTGCATTTCCCTAATAACATACGATGTGGGGCATGACAAATTGGATTTTAAAAAGATCCTGCTATATGCAGTGTACATGAATCCCATTGTACCTATAGGTTAAAAGTATGGGAAAAGATATATCATGCTACTAATAATCCAAACAAGGCTGTAATGTATATATTAATATCAGATAAAGCAGATTTCAGAATAAAATATATTGTCAAGGATAAAGAGGATCATTTATAAGAGGATTGTTTATATTTATGATTGCCTAAGGAGGCCAATTCATCAAGAGGGCATAAAAATTCTAAATGTTGGGCTTCCCTGGTGGCGCAGTGGTTGAGAGTCTGCCTGCCGGTGCAGGGGACGCGGGCTCGTGGCCCGGTCTGGGAGGATCCCGCATGCCGTGGAGTGGCTGGGCCCGTGGGCCATGGCCTCTGGGCCTGCACGTCCGGAGCCTGTGCTCCGTGGCAGGAGAGGCCACAGCGGTGAGAGGCCCGCGTACCGCAAAAAAAAAAAAAATTCTTAATGTTTATACACGTAAAAACGGAATTTAGAAATATATGAAAGAAAGGAAAATCCACAATTAGGGTCAGAGATTTGTCTTTTCTCTCCACAGTTGAACAAGTTGACAAAAAACATCAGTAAGTGTATAGAATGCTTGAAAATGCTATCACTCGAATTAATCTAATTAACATTAAAAAAATCTTATTGAGGTGTAATTGATTTAGAGTGTTGTGTTAGTTTCAAGTGTACAGCAAAGTGAATCTGTTATACAAATAATTATATCCACTCTTTTTAAATTCTTTTCCCATATAGACTATTACAGAGTATTGAATACAGTTCCCTGTGCTATACAGTGGGTCCTGATTAGTTATCTATTTTATATATAGTAGTGTGTGTGTGTCAATCCCAATCTTCCAATTTATCCCTCCCTTCCTTACTCCCTGGTAACCGTAAGTTAATTTTTATATTTGTAACTCTATTTTGGTTTTGTAGATAAGTTCATTTGTAGACTTTTTTTTCAGATTCCATATATAAGTGATATCATATATTTGTCTTTCTGTGTCTGACTTACTTCACTCAGTATGGCAATCTCTAGGTCCATCCATGTTGCTGCAAATGGCATTATTTCTTTCTTTTTTTTATGACTGAGTAATATTCCATTGTATATATGTACCACATCTTCTTTATCCATTCCTCTGTTGATGGACATTTAGGTTGCTTCCATGTCCTGGCTATTGTGAATAATGTTGCAATGAACACCGGGGGGCATGTATCTTTGTGAATTATGGCTTTTTCTGGGTATATGCCTAGGAGTGGGATTGCTGGATCATATGGTAGCTCTATTTTCAGTTTTTAAAGGAACCTCCATACTGTTCTCCATTTTAAGGGCACTATCCCTAACAAAAAAAAGAACACACATTTTTTTCATATGTACATGAAAATTTACCATGATAGACAATATTCTGGGCCATAAATACATCTTACAAATGAAAGAATTAACATCACCTAAAGGATTTTCCTAAAGGACAATGAAATTAAATTAGATATAAATAACAGGAATGTATCTGTAAAATTCCCAAAATATTTGCAAATGATATAACATACTCTTCAATAACATATCGGTGAAAGAAATAAAAAAGAAATTTAGAAATTAATTTGAACTGAATGAAAAGTGAAGTACAACTTATCAAAATTTGTAGGATGCACCTAAAGCAGTCCTTAGAAACCAATTTATAGCACAAAATGCCTATATTTAAAAATCAGAATTAAATCAATCATTTAAATTTCAATATTTAGAAAAAAGAATTCAGATACAATTAAAATCAAAATAGCAGAAGAAAGGAAATAAGGGGAAGTGTAGCAGTCACTGAGGTAGACAACAAAAAAAACAAATAGGGCTTCCCTGGTGGTGCAGTGGTTGAGAGTCTGCCTGCTAATGCAGGGGACATGGGTTCGTGCCCCGGTCCGGGAAGATCCCACATGCCACGGAGCAGCTAGGCCTGTGAGCCATGACCGCTGGGCCTGTGCATCCAGAGCCTGTGCTCCACAACGAGAGAGGCCACAACAGTGAGGGGCCCGCAACCAAAAAAAAAAAAAAAAAGAAAGGAATAGAGGAAATTAAAGAGATAAAATCTGATCTTTAAGAATATCAGTACAAGTGATAAGCCTCTATCCAGAATAATTAGGGAAATAAAAGAAATAAAACATGAATTACCAATATCAAGAACGATAAAATTAGTGTTAATTATATCACTAATATTAAAAATTTATGTCAATATTCAATAACTTTATTCTAATCAATGGAAATTTATACAACAGAAATAATCAAAAAAATGAAATTTTAAATACCATTTCCAATAGCAAAAATACCACTTACAAGAGCATAAAAAGAAGAATTATATAAGGGTATATGTGACAAAAGCTGAGCAACACTTTACTTGAAAATATTTAGACATTACTGAGAACAATTAAAGAAGACCTAAATAAATTGAATATATAATTCTAAATTCATATGGAAATACAAAAGAATCCAAATAGCCAAACAATTTTAAGAAAGAAGAACAAAACCGGAGGTAACACAATCTCTGATTTCAAACTACACTACAAAGCTACATTCATCAAAACAGTATGGTACTGACACAAAAGCAGACACATAGATAAATGGAAGAGAATAGAGAGCCTAGAAATAAAGCCACAGTTATATGGGCAATTAATCTATGACAAAGGAGGCAAGAATATACAACAGAGAAAAGGCAGTCTATTTGATAAATGGTGTTGGGAAAACTGGACATCTACATGCAGAAGTATCAGACTGGTTAATTTTCTCACACCATATACAAAAATAAACTCAAAATGGATTAAAGACTTAAATGTAAGACCTGAAACCATAAAACTTCTAGAAGAAAACATAGACAGTACGGTCTTTAACATCACTCTTAGTAATATTTTTCTGGATATGTCGCCTCAGGCAAGGGAAACAAACATAAAAATAAACAAATGGGACCACAAGAAGCTAAAAAGGTTTTGCAAAGTGAAGGAAACTAGCAACAAAACTAAAAGGCAGCCTGCTCAATGGGAAGAGATATTTGCAAGCAATATATTGGATAAGGGGTTAATATTCAAAATATTTAAAGGACTCATACAACTCAACATCAAAAAAACAAAAAACCTGATTAAAAAATAGGCAGAGGACCTGAATAGACATTTTTCCAAGGAAGACATACAGATGACCAACAAACATGAAAAGATGCTCAATATCACTAATCATCAGGGAAATGCAAATCAAAACCATGATGATATATCACCTCACACCTGTCAGAATAGCTATCATCAAAAGACAACAAATAACAAGTGTTGGCAAGGATGTGGAGAAAATAAAGGGCCCCCTGTGGACTTTGGTGGGAATGTAAATTGGTGCAGCCAATGCAGTATGAAGTTTCCTCAAAAAATTAAAAATAAAAGTACCACACAATCCAGTAATTCTACTTCTGGGTATTTTTCCAAAGAAAACAGAAACACTAATTTGAAAAGATATATGCATCCCTATGTTCATTGCAGCATTATTTACAACAGTGAAAATATGAAAACAACCTAAGTGCTCATCAATAGATAAGTGGATAAAGTAGATGTGGTATATATACAGTGGAATATTCAGTCATTAAAACGAATGAAATCTTGCCATTTGCAACAACATGGATGGACCTAGAGGGTGTTACACTAAGTGAACAATCTCAGACAGAGAAAGACAAATACTGTATGATATCATTTATATGTGGAATCTAAAAAACAAAACAAATGAACAAACAAAACTAAAGAGAAATAGAGCCATAGATACAGAGAACAAACAGGTAGTTGTCAGAGGGGAGGAGGTTTGGAGGAAAAGAGAAATAACTGAGGGAGATTAAGAGATACAAGCTTTCAGTTACAAAATAAATGAGTCACAGGGATGAAATGTACAGTGTGGGGAATATAGTCAATAATTACGTAATAGCTTTGTATGCTGACAGATGATAACTAGACTTATTGTGGTGATCATTTTGAAGTATATAGAAATATACAATCACTATTTTGTGTACCAGGAACTAATATGATGTTGTAGGTCAATGATACTTCAAAAAGAAACAAAACAAAAAACATCATGGAAAAAAGAGATTGGATTTGTGGGTACCACAGGCAGGGTGTGGGGAGAGGGGGAATTGGATGAAGGCAATCAAAAGGTACAAACTTCCAGTAACAAGATAACCAAGTACTAGTGATGTAATATACAATGTGATAAATATAATTAAAACTGCTGTACGTTATATATGAAAGTTATGAGAGTAAATCCTCAGAGTTATCATCACAAGGATATTTCTTTTCTATTTCTTTACTTTTGTATCTATATGAGATAATGGATGTTCACTAAACTTACTGTTGTAATCATTTCATGATATATCTATGTCAAATTATTATACTGTATACCTTAAACTTGTACAGTGCTGTATGTCAATAAATATCTGAAAAAAAAGGAAGAAAAAGGATACTTAGAAAAAAAACTAGAATACCTTGTCTCCATGAGAGGCATAGAGAGGGAGTGGAAAATGGGAATGAAAAGGATTGAAAACATAACTGACAAGTGAGGGGCCTGGCCTGAAAGAATGATGACAATAGTGATATGAGCTGGAATAAGATTTTCACAACCGTCTGACCCTAAAGTATTCCCACCCTTCTTTGCTTGAACTAGTCTGACCTTCTCTTAGGCCCTGTGGGAGCCATACATACCACTTACTGCCTTAGAGACTTTATAGTGCTGCTCCTGGGAACCCTGAAGTGATAACCCTTTGTGTTCTCCTGTTCATCTGTCTACCTCATGCTTATTTCTGAGGTCTCAGCTTAAAGATCACTTCTTCCTGAGGATCTTTCCTGGCCACAAACCACTTCATCCTCAATTTAAATTACTTATCCTCTTCTCCTTTCTCTTAGCACCTTGAAAACTTCCTCCATAGCACTTATCAGTATTTGTCATAACTAATGTATTTGTATATATTTGTTAGAGGGATCCTTTTGGAACACCTGCCGCCCCGTTCCAGTGCAAGCCCCATGGTGAAAGTTTCCATTGTCTGTTTTGTTCTCCACTGTATATCCTGAGGGTCTAGTCCAGTGCCTGTTCCCTTATAGACTCTCAAGTACATTTGTGGGAGGAATAAATGAACAGAGGAATTAATGAATTAAAAAACAGAACGGAAAGGATGGAAGAATCGGTAGAGGGATCGGTGGATGAATGTATATATCCATGGTCTTCCCACCGATGTGGCTCCACGTGGGCCCAGCAATGGGAAAACAGACAGGGATATGCTAGGGAAAGCCAGGGGGTGGAAGATACACAGACACAGAATGGGGGATAAAGGATGGAAGGAGAAGGGGAGACTAGCAGAAAAACCAGTCGGAAGACTGTAAAGACATAGGAAAGAGGGAGACAGAGAGGTAGCAGCAAAGAGAGAGGGAGGATGCAGGCGAGCTGAGGGAGAGGTGGAGGAGAGAGACAGCAAGTGGGACTGCAAGGTGACAAGCAGAAAGCCAGGGACAGGCAGAAAGAAAAGAAGCATCTCTCCCCAGCAACACACTTTACTGGGTGGTGATCAAAATAATGAATTCCAGACATCCCTCCTTTTCTTTCTAGCACCACCAGCTCTTAACATTGGCCATGAAAAATTAGAGCCATTTGTAAAAATTCAAGGCAACAAAGGTCTGACTCCACTCATTGCTTCTGGTGAAAGCCTAGTAGCTGAGGTTTTACCAGTGATAAGGCTACAGGGAAAGGGACAGGGACAAGTAGACACTCCTCATTCTGAAGCAAGCTCCATTCAGGTGGCTATGTGGGAAGCACATCCAGGGAAGGTAATAGACTGATGTATGCATTGGTTTTGTAGAAAGGAAAAAGGAAATAAGTCTTTTGTCTACATACCATGGAAAATTCTCCATCGTGAGGCACTGGAAATAAATTAAATCCTCTCAGGGGCAAAACAAGCATTCCAGGTAGAAGTTGCCCTGCTGCTGGTATTGGGCATTTATTATATCAAACCTCTAAGATGAAGTAGAGAATTTAACATCACAAAGCATGAAAAGGTTGTAACCATGATCACTTGATCCCAAGGACATTCTTCCATGTGGTGTTAGACTAATGAGACTCAGTGGAAACAAACAGCCATATTTTGACATTTAAATGTCAATATTTCCCAAGCTCTACATTTTATTGTAGTTCACCATGGGCCTGAATTGTTTCCTTAAGCTGATGGAGGGTTACAGGCAACATCTTGAGGACTTGCATGGACTTAAATGGAGAAGGACTAACCACACTGATTCCTCTGTGACACACCGATCTTAGTTCTACCATAAGATCTTCCCTCCCTTTCCCTGAGATAGTGACTAAAAGTTTACAATGAGCCCAGTTTGGACTCCTTTGTGTAATGGTGTATGCAGCATGGGTATGGCCTCTCAATGGGATATTTAGGGAAGACAGAGAGAAGCAAGCAGGAGAGAGCTTATGGGAGTGCAACATCTGTTTCCCAATGGTTGACAGCAGCCCTCCGACAGTTAACACAGACCTAAACTAGAGGCTGATCAAGCAGCACACCTGTGAGGCTTTTTCAGAGTGGTCATCAAGGTAAAGTTATTGGTGGATAAATGCTTTTCATCCCCAGATCTTTTATTTGGGGAAGGGGAAGAGGAGTATGGCTATTGGCTAGGTATAATAAGAATTGTACAAAATATTAGCAATATACAATTTAATGATAGCTGGACGGCATGTCTCAAAAGGGAAATAGGGATATGTGTTGTCTAGTTGTAGACAATTGTAAAAGGTGAGGTACATAAAATAAATTGTTTGCAAAGTAAGTGGATGATTATTTCAAATGTGGCATATGGCTGGAAGTAGCCAATTCTATCTGAGAAATATCAGAAGCCCGTCAGTTGGCCATGAAATGTTTTTACAATTTGGGCAGCCTAAAAGTCAAGGCCAAAGTGCTGAGAGATAACATGAGGTCTAAACAAGGACAACGTGTTACAGTGGGACCAGCTTAAGAATGAGAACATTGGCTTCATGGTACCTGACATTGGTGCATGAGCCCCTGATGGAAAGCAGGTGTGGGGAAACCACTGGAATTCAGGAAGCTTTAACCTATCAACAGACATTTACCTTATCATTCCATGAGTTGTGTCCACTACCATGCCTGCAAACACCAAGTGCTGGCCTCTGGCTGAGAGCATGGCAACACCTGAGGGCATGTCTATTTGAATGGGTACCTGTGACATTTAATTGTGGGTTATGACATTTGGGTGAGTGTGTTCACCATCTGCAGTAGAGTGAGAGACGTGAAGGTGTGGAGTTACTGGTGAGAATCTGACAGTACGGGGCCAGTATTCGTTCAGCGATACAACAATGGCCTCCTCCTACCCAACACAGCCGCTCTGCCCTCTCCCAGGGCTTTCTCTAAAGGAGACAGACACATAGGAGTCTGGAATATCCTTCACTGGGCCAGTTCTCAGAGTCCCTCAGTGAAGCGCCCCCTTGTGGAGTTGGGGTGAAGCACAGGCTTGGGCTCAAGAATGAAGCAGGATCTCCTAGACTCTAACTATCTCTTACCACCAGCTGATCCCTAATGTGCAAGGATGACAGAGCCCCAAATCTCCAGTGAGAAGAAAGGAGGAGAGAGTGGTGTGGCAGCTCCCAGCCTTCATGGGTAGGTAGGCAGTGGCTCAGCTTACGTACCTCTTAGTATTGTAAGAAAGAGAGGGCATGGACATGTCCTCCACGCATAGGTGTCCAGTCCCAGTGCACACTGGTACTGCTCACAGTGCTCCGGAATCTGGTCCATCACATCAGTCTTCCCTCTAAGGGAAGAGTAAGGAAAGGGATTGGGAGAAGAGGCTTTCTCTGGGGTGGGAAGTGGAAAGAGAAGCCTGGCCCCCACCTCCAGTGACATAGAACCATGGATAGAAACTGCTTGGATCATAGAAAAAGTAGGTCATGTGTAAAAATTGATCTTGCTGTTAAAATCTCAAATGCACCTATTCTAGAAACTGTTAAAGTATGGGCCTCTTGAGAAAAACAAATGTGAATTCACAAAAGCGAATTTTCATTAGAAAACAAGGGAACAATAAATTCTAGCATATAATCGCTGATGATTTTAAAACTTTTATCATGGTGTAAGTAAGTTACTCGATTTGGTTGATAACATACAGCTATATTTACAAAAGGTAATGGGGAGAGGTTTATGTGAATTAAAAAAACAAAGGATGGCCATTTCATAGATTTACTGTAACATTTTGATTGTTAAAAAAGTCAAGCACAAGGAAATATGAAGGCAGATACAATAAATTATATCAAATTGCAACATTCAGAATTAGCTAGTTCTAACACTTATTCAAAATCATTACATATAAACATCTTTCTTTTCACTTATGAAACATATTATTTATTGATAGGTTGTAAGGTGCATAGCCAGAACGGGATCTAACCTACGGAAATGATTTTACAATGATGATCTTATACCATACATGCTCTTCAAATAAAAAAGTATTAGATTTCATTTTATTAGACTAAGATAAAGGAAAGGAAGCAAGAAAGAGGTGAATCTTTAGTTAATGATTTCTTTAACTGAAGAGATGTTAGTTCCTGGAAGATTCCTCCCAGATTAAGAAAAAATAATTCTGGAAAATGTTTATATGTGGATCCACTGACAAAAACAAGTGTAAATTCACAAAATGAATTACCATTATAAAAGAAAAAATAACAAAATCTAGCATATAAATGCTGAGGATTTTGCAGCTTTTAATCATGGTGTTAAATCAATCACATGGTTTGGTTGACAACATATAGCTACATTTACAAAATATGAGGGTGAGGTATATATAAATTAAAAAATATAGGAGTGTAACTTCATAATTTTGTTATAATATGCTGATTGTTAAAAAGTTGACCACTGAGAAAACATAAATGCAAAACAATACATTATGACAAATTTCAACATCCACATTTATGTAGTTCTAATGCTGGATCAAAATCACTTCAAGCATCTTATTATTCATCTATGAAATAAAAGGGTAGGACAGTAGGTGGAAAGCAATAAAGAGACATAACTTGAAAGAAAGGAATATCGCAACAATTAGCTTATACCATACAATGTTATTCAAAATAAAAATAGATTTAGTTTTATCAAGTATGCAAAAATAAGTGGAAAGGTGACAAGAAAGAGATGAGTCTTGGTTAAGGATGTCTTTAGCTGATGGGATAAATGTTCCTAGAAGATTCCTCCAAAGTTAAGAAAATAGATTCTCAGTAACATTTTAGATTTGGGGCCTTTTTTATTTTCATGGCTCATTTAAATTTTGGTAGGCTCAGGAGAATCCCTGTCTTGGAAGATGAAATATGAGGATGATAGTTCCCTTGCACTTCCTGACCCAATCTCTCCCATCTCCCAGTTTTTTTTCAAATACACTTATTTATTAAAGTATAACTTCACATACAAAAATTATACAAATTATAATTGTATTGCTCCATGAAATTCCACAAAGTAAACACACCACACCTATGTAATCCGCATTCAGTTTGAAATGTAGAACATCACATAGTTCCTGACAAGGCCTTCTTGTGCCCCTTCCCAGATACCCCCATCCCTCCTCACCAAAGTAACCACAATCCTTGCCTCCAGCAGCACGATCTAGTTTTGTCTGATTTTAAATTTATGTTAATGGAATCATATAGTATTAAGTTTTTTGTGTTTTTTTCTTTGTAGCTTTTTTTCACTCAACATCATTTTCCTGTGTTTTATCCATGCTCTTTGGGTCTGGTAGTTATTCAACCATTTAATTGTATTCTATATCAATGTGCATAATTTATTCATTAATTTTACTTGTTATGGATATTTGGGTAGTTTTAAAATCTGGGATATTACATATTTTGTTATATCAAATATTTTACATATTTTAGTGATAATGATACTTACCTCTGTGAATTTGTGTAAGAATTTACCTGGGAGATGAACTGCTAGGTCATAGGACATTGCCTACACTCAGCTTTATTAAATACTAATAAAGAAATTTCCAAAATGGTCATACAATTAAAAAATTAAGTGTGGTGTAATGTATACAACATAATAGTTGCCATTTTAACCATTTATACGTGCAGAGTTCAGTGGCATAAAATGCATTCACAATGTTGTGTAACCATCATCACTATCTATACCAAAAGTCGTCATCTTTCCCAACATAAACTCTGTACCTATTAAAAATTAAGTCCCCATTTCTTCCTCCCATTAGCCCTAAGTAACCTCTATTCAACTTATTGCCTGTATGAATTTTCCTGTTCTACTTAAGTCATATAAGTGAAATACATTATACAATGTAAATACAATATTTGCCCTTCTGTATCTGGCTTATTTCTGTTAGAAAAATGCTTTCAAGGTCCATCCATGTTGTAGCATATATCAAAATTTTATTCCTCTTTATGCCTGAACAATACTTCATTGTGTGTATATACATTTTGTTTACCCAGTCATCTGTTGATGGACACATGGTTGTTTACACCTTTTGGCTATTGTGAATAATGCTGCTATGAACATGGGCATACAAATTTCTGTTTGAGCTCCTGCTTTCAATTTTTCTGAATATATACTGAGGAATGGAATTGCTGGATCCTATGGTAGTTCTACATTTTACTTTTTGAGGAGCTGCCTGCACCTCAGCCATGAAAAACTGTGATCAGCGATCAGAACAGAGAACCCTGATACTTAGAGAACAAGGTCCTTATTGTCCACCCTGGCTCCAGCAAGCCACACCAGCTGCCTGCTTGTATTTTCTTCTAAAAGTTTTATTGGTTTACATTTCTCATTTAAATCTGAAATACATTTCAAATAGATTATTTCACATTTCGTGAAGATGGGGGAACATTCTTTTTTCCTCCATAGAAATATACCATTGAAGTCGAACAAGTTACTGAAAAGTCTATCTTTTCCCCACTGCCCTGAAATGGCATTTACATCATCAGTGACCATATGTGTGTATGCATGTTTCTGGACTCTATTCCATTGGTCTGTTCATCTTTGTACCAGTACCAGTGTCTTAATTATAACTTTCTATTAACTCTTCTTATAGTTAGAGTCTTTTAGCTATAGTTTTCTTCTTCAAGATTACCTTGTTTCTTTCTTTCCATTTACATTTCCATATGCATTGTAGAATGAACTCATCATTTTTCAAAAACCTGCTCCATTTAAAATTGTTTATTACACTGTCTCTATGGAGCAATTTGGGGAGTATTTTCTTTTAGTTTTTAAGTAAGTTGGGGAGTATTTACATCTTACATTATTGAGACTTCCAATCCTGGAGCATGGCATTTATTTAGATTTCCTTTAATTTCTTTAAATAGTGTTTTGTGTCTTGCATTTCTTTAATTAGATTGATTCCTAGGTATTTTATTATTTATGTTAGTAAATGGCATCACCTATACTATTTAATTTCCTTTTGTTTGTTCATTTCTGTTTATAGAAATATAATTAATTATTATGTGTTGACCTTGCATCATTGTTAAATTCACTTATTAATTCGAATAGTTTGTAAATTCTTTTGGGTTTTCTATGTGCTTAGTAACACCATGTGTGAGTAGTAGCATTTTTATTCTATCCTTTCCAATCCAATTTCTTTTGGATAATTCACCACCATTGATGTTTGCTACATGTTTTATAAAGGTAGTATTTATCAGATTAAGGACTTTTTTTCTATTCACTAATTTTCTAAAATTTTTTTAAATAATTAATTTTGTCAAATTATTTTTTCTGTATCCATTGAGATTTTCATATGACTTTGCTCCCTTTTATTAATGTGAGGAAGTACACTGATAGATTTTCCAGTATTAAAGCACCCTTTCCTTGTTCAATCATGCCTTAATCATCATGAACTACCCTTCATATATACTCTTGGATTCTATTTGTTGATATTTTGTAATTTTCCTTTCCCACAGACTGGACTGTCTGTGTTCAGTCTTGGGTCAAGATTTTGCTAGAGAGTTAAAATAGTTGGAAACTGTACTTTTTCTATCCCTGGAAGAATTTATTTAAAATTAGTGACATTTCTCTAAGTGTTCAGGAGAATTCATTGGTTAAGCTATCTAAGCCTGAAATTTTCTTTGTGGGGAGGTGTTTAATAACATACACTTTAAAAAATAACTTTAAGATCAGTCATATTTTCTGTTTATTCTGTCAGATTTGGTAAACTGTTTTTCTCAAGGAATTTTTCATTTTATGTAAACCCTCAAATTTATTATGGACAATTTTATACCAATTACCTTTTTAATATCTATAATGTCTTTGAATGTTGTCAACTTATTCATTGTTGATATTGTTAATTTATGCTTTCTCTATTTTTCTTGATCAGTCTTGCTATTGGTTTATCAGTTGTATTAAACTTTGCAAATAATAAATGTTTAGATTTATTTTCTCTACTCTATGTTTTTCTGTTTTATTTCCTTCTATTTATTATTTTTAGTCTGTTAAAGTTTAATGTAATTACACATATATTTTTGTTTAAATCTATCATCTTACTATTTGTTTCTGTGTCTCCAGCATACTCTGTTATTTTTTCATTTTGTTTTTGTCATCTTTTCGATTAATCAAGTATGTATCATCAGTTTATGTTTCCCTTTTAG
This sequence comes from Monodon monoceros, assembly GCF_005190385.1. Classification (NCBI taxonomy): domain Eukaryota; kingdom Metazoa; phylum Chordata; class Mammalia; order Artiodactyla; family Monodontidae; genus Monodon; species Monodon monoceros. Next base: position 45,340,233 of record NW_021703779.1, read on the forward strand.
TACCTTGTTAGATATATAACTCTTTTTCTTTTACTGACTATTCTCAAGGTTACACCATGAATTTTGCTTATTAGAGTCTAATTTTTATGGGTACTTTTACTACTTCCCAGAAAAGTACAAGGATATTAGAACACTTTAATTTGCCTCAGATCCCTCATCTTTCGTGTTATTTTAAACATGTATTTTAATTTTACATGTATTTTAAGGCCCACAGGACAATGTTACTATTTTCCATAACAAATATTAATTTACAATAATTCATATATTTTACCCTTCAATTTCCATTTATTCTTTTTTGTATCTCCATGCTTCCATTTCTCAACATTTCATTCTGCCTGAAAGATACCCATTCTGCCCCATTCTCTCTCTCTCTTTCCTCTCTCTCTGACTCAAATTTGATATATTTTATTCTCCATTTTTCATATATCTTACATTGACTTCTTTGTCTTCAATCCTTTTTGCTCTATATTTTTAATTCTGGATATTTTTATCTGATATAATTTCCAGTTCATTATTCTTCTCTTCTTGTCTTATGTGGTGCTAAACCAATCTATTGTGTTTTTAATTTATTTGATTTCCATTTCTAAAATTTCCATTGTATTATTCTTTTTTTTTTTTAAAGAAGATGTTGGGGGTAGGAGTTTATTAATTAATTTATTTATTTTTGCTGTGTTGGGTCTTCGTTTCTGTGTGAGGGCTTTCTCTAGTTGTGGCAAGCGGGGGCCACTCTTCATCGTGGTGCACGGACCTCTCACTATTGTGTCCTCTCTTGTTGCGGAGCACAGGCTCCAGACGCGCAGGCTCAGTAGTTGTTGCTCACGGGCCTAGTTGCTCTGCGGCATGTGGGATCCTCCCAGACCAGGGCTCGAACCCGTGTCCCCTGCATTAGCAGGCAGATTCTCAACTGCTGCACCACCAGGGAAGCCCCATTGTATTATTCTTGTATATTTCAGTTATCTGGAGAAATTCTCCTTCTTGTCATCCATTGTTTTAAATTCTAAAATCTGGATCATTTATGGGCCTGTTCCTCTTCTTTATTTTTCTTTACTTTTGTAAACTGTAGTCCCATTTATTTTATTCAATCTTGTTCAAGCCTGCTAATTTTAAAAAATTGTCTACTATATTTTGTGTATAGAACATGTGGAGACCATTTAAGGTTTTGGTCTCCAGAAAGCAATTACTTTTGCTCTCTGACATAAAATTATAATAGGAGAAGTTCATCTTAAAAAATTTTTTATTGGAATATAGTTGATGTACAATGTTGTGTTACTTTCTGCTGTACAGCAAAATGAATCAGTTATACCTATACATATATCCACTCTTTTTTAGATTCTTTTCCCATATAGGCCATTAAAGTTTTTGAGGATATAATTAACTATTACACAGAAGTGGCTTAGAACAGTGCCTGGCATGTAATAAGCACTCAATGTGTGTAGCTATCAATCTTTCAATTTTGTTACTTTTTATGGCTGAGTAATATTCCATTTATATGTATGCCACATCGTCTTTATCCATTCATCTGTTGATGGACACTTAGGTTGCTTCCATGTCCTGGCTACTGTAAATAGTGCTTCAATGAACATTGTGGAACATGACTCTTTTTGAATTATGGTTTTCTCAGGGAATATGCCCAGTAGTGGGATTGCTGGGTCATATGGTAGTTCTTACTGTTTTTCTTTAACTTTTTCTAAGGAACTTCCATACTGTTCTGCATAGTGGCTGTATCAATTTACATTTGGTAGTATATATCTACTACCAACAGTGCAAGAGGGTTCCCTTTTCTCCATACCCTCTCCAGCTTTTATTATTTATAGATTTTTTGATGATGGCCATTCTGACTGGTGTGAGGTGATAACCTCATTGTGTTTTTGATTTGCATTTGTCTAATGATTAGTGATGTTGAGCATCCTTTCATGTGTTTGTTGGCAATCTGTATATCTTCTTTGGAGAAATGTCTATTTAGGTCTTCTGCCCATTTTTGGATTGGGTTGTTTGTTTTTTTGATATTGAGCTGCATGAGCTGTGTGTAAATTTTGGAGATTAATCCTTTGTCAGTGGCTTCATTTGCAAATATTTTCTCCCATTCTGAGGGTTGTCTGTTGGTCTTGCTTATGGTTTCCTTTGCTGTGCAAAAACTTTTAAGTTTCATTAGGTCCCATTTGTTTATTTTTATTTCCATTTCTCTAGGAGGTGGGTCAAAAAAGATCTTGCTCTGATTTATGTCATAGAGTGTTCTATGTTTTCCTCTAGGAGTTTTATAGTATCTGGCCTTACACTTCAGTCTTTAACCCATTTTAAGTTTATTTTTGTGTATGGTGTTTGGAAGTCTTCTAATTTCATTCTTTTCCATGTAGCTGTCCAGTTTTTCCAGCACCACCTGTTGAAGAGACTGTTTTTTCTCCATTGTATATTCTTGCTTCCTTTGTCAAAGATAAGGTGACCATATGTGCTTGGGTTTATCTCTGGGCTTTCTATCCTGTTCCACTGATTTATATTTGTTTTTGTGCCAGTACCATACTGTCTTTATTAGCTTTGTAGTATTGTGTGAAGTCAGGGAGCCTGATTCCTCCAGCTCCGTTTTTCTTTCTCAAGACTGCTTTGGCTATTTGCCATCTTTTGTGTTTTCATACAAGTTTTGAAATTTTTTGTTCTAGTTCTGTGAAAAATGTTATTGGTAATTTGATAAGGATTGCATTGAATGTGTAGATTGCCTTGGGTAGTGTAGTCATTTTGACAATATTGATTCTTCCAATCCAAGAACACAGTGTATCTTTCCATCAGTTTTTGTCATTTTTGATTTCTTTCATCAGTGTCTTATAAGGGACTGGTGCCTGTCTTCTGGTTGTTGGGGCTGGATCTTGTCCTTCTGTTGGGCAGGGCTACATCCAGTGGTGTGTTTTGGGGTGTCTGTGAACTTAGTATGATTTTAGGCAGCCTGTCTGCTAATGGGCAGGGTTGTGTTCCTGTCTTGCTAGTTGTTTGGCATGGGGCATCCAGCACTGGAGCTTGCTGGCCATTGGGTGGAGCTGGATCTTAGTGTTGAGACAGAGATCTCTGAGAGAGTTCTCACCGAATAATCTTACATGGGGCTGGGAGGTCTCTGGTGGTCCAATGTCCTGGACTCAGCTTTACCACCTTGGACACTCAGGCCTGACACCCAGCCAGAGCACCAAGACCTTGCCAGCTGCACCGCATGAAAGAAAAGGAAGAAAAAACAAAACAAAACAAGATAACCATAACAACAACAAAACGAACAGACAGAACCCCAAACAAATGGTAAAAGCAAAACTAAACAGACAAAATCACACAAAGAAACATACACAGACACACTTACAAAAAGAGAAAAAGAAAGAAAAAAAATGGTAGAGGGCAACAAAACAAATAAACAAACCCACAAATGAAAACAAACACTAAAAACTAAACTAAGATAAACATAAAACCAAGAACAAATCAAACACAGAAAGCAAACCCCATGTCCATGTTTGCCCCCAAAGTCCACCGGCCCAATTTGGGAACACTTGTTGTCTATTCAGGTATTTCACAGATGCAGAGTTTCCCAAGCTGGTTGTGGGGATTTAATCCACTCCTCCTGAAGCTGCACAGAGAGATTTCCCTTTCTTTTCTTTGTTCACACAGTTCCTGGGGTTCAGCTTTGGTTTTCCCCCTGCCTCTGCATGTAGGCTGGCCTCAGGTGTCTGTTCCCCATCCAGACAGGAGGGGGTTAAAGCAGTGGCTAATTAGGGCTCTCTTGCTCACTCAGGCTGGGAAGAGGGACGGGTACAGTAGTCATAATTGGGACGCGGGGAGTGCCAGCAGTGGCAGAGACCAGCGTGTAGTTGCAAGAGCCTGAGGCACGCTGTGTGTTCTCCCAGGGAAGTTGGCCCTGGATCATGGGATCCTGGCAATTGTGTGCTGCACAGGCTCCCAGGAGGGTGAGGATAGTGATCTGTGTTTGCACACAGGACTCTTGGTGGCAGCAGCGGCAGTGATAGCAGTCTGTACCTGCTTCTGGGGTCTTAGCTGTTAGCCACAGCTCATGGCCATCTCTGGAGCTCACTTAGGTGGTGCCCTGCCATCTGTGGGCACATGGAGCAGGAAGCCCCTCTCCTTGCACATCCAGAAACAATGGTCTCTTGCCTCTCTGGAAGTTCCAGACTTTTTCCCAGACTCCCTCCCAGTTAGCTGTGGCACACTAGCCCCCTTCAGGCTGTGTTCACGTAGCCAACCCCAGTCCTCTCCCTCGGATATGATCTTCAAAGCCCAAGCCTCAGCTTCCAGCCCCTGCCCGCCCCAGTTGGTGAGCAGACAAGCCTCTCGGGCTGGTGAGTGCTGGTTGGCACCAATCCTCTGTGCGGGAATCTCTCCACTTCTCCCTCTGCACCCCTGTTGCTGCGCTCTCCTCCATGGCTCTGAAGCTTCCCCCTACCACCCCCATCTCCGCCAGTGAAGAGGCTTCCTAGTGTTTGGAAACGTTTCCTCCTTCACAGCTCCCTCCCAGATGTGCAGGACCCATCCTTATTCCTTTGTCTCCTTTCTTTTTTCTTTTGCTCTATTCAGGTACATGGGGATTTTCTTGAGTTTTGGAAGTCTGAGGTCTTCTGCCAGCAAGTTGTTCCACGTATAGATGTATTTTTGGTGTATTTGTGGAGAGGAAGGTAATCTCCACACCTTACTCCTCTGTCATCCTGGAGGTCCTCCTAGATTTACTCTTAACAATTTTCATATATAACATAGAGCAGTGTTAATTATATTAATCATGTTGTACGTTACAACTCTAGTATTTATCTTATAACTGGAAGTTTGTACTTTTTTCTACTTTCATCACCTTACAAAGATATTGCATTATTATTTAGTATATTCTCCACACTATACAACAGTTCATCACCATAACTGATTCATTTTGTAACTGGAAGTTTGTACCTCTTCATTTCCCTCACTTATTTCATTCATTCTCCTCTTCCCTCTGGCAACCACCTTTATTTCTCTGTATCTATGACTCTGTTTCTGTTTTATTATGTTTGTTCATTTGTTTTGATTTTTAGATTCCTCATATAAGTGAAATCATATGGTATTTGTCTTTTTCTGTATGGCTTTTTTCACTTAGCAAAATACCCTCTAGGTATCTCCATATTGTCACAAATGGCAAGATTTCATTCTTTTGGTTTCTTCCATATCTTGGAATTGTGAATAACACTGCAATGTATATAAAGGTGCATATATCTTTTTGAACTAGTGTTTTTGTTTTCTTTGGGAAAATACCCAGAAGAGGAAATTGCTGAATACTATGATCATTTTATTTTTATTTTTTTGAGGAGCTTACATACTGTTTTCCATAATGGCTTCATCAATATATATTCCAACCAACAGTGTATGAAAGTTCCCTTTTCTCCACATTTTTGTCAGCACTTGTTATTTGTTGTCTATTCAATAATAGACTTTCTGACTTGTGTGGAGTGATATCTCATTGTAGTTTTGATTTGTTTTTCCCTGATGATTAGAGATGTTGAGCATCTTTTCATACGTCTGTTAGCCATCTGTATGTCTTCTTTGGAAAAATGTCTATTTAGGTCCTCTACCCATTTTTCAACTGGGCTGTTTGGGGTTTTTTGTTGTTGAGTTATATGAGTCTTTTGTATATTTTGGATATTAACCCTTTATTGGATATATTGTTTGCAAATATCTTCCCCCATCCAGTAGGAAAGTTTTTATTTTGTTAATATTTCCTTCTCTGTGCAAAATCTTTTTAGTTTGTTGTAGCACCACTTGTTTATTTTTGCTTTTGTTTCCCTTACCTGAGGAGACATATCCAAAAAAATATTAAGACCAATATCAAAGAGCATACTGCTTATGTTTTCTTCTAGGAGTTTTATGGTTTCAGGTTTTACATTTAAGTCTTTAATCCATTTTGAGTTTTTATTTTTCTATATAGTGTGAGGAAGTATTCCTGTTTGATTCTTATGCATGTAGCTGCCCAGTTTTCCCTACACCATTTATTGAAGGGGCAGTCTTTTCCCCATTGGATATCCTTGCCTCTTTTGTCATAGATTAATTGCCCATGTAAGTGTGGATTTATTTCTGGGCTCTTTATTCTGTTCCATTAATGTATGTGTCTATTTCTATGCCAGTATCATACTCTTTTGATTATTGTATCTTTGTAGTATAGTTTAAAATTGGCAAGAGTGATAACTCCAATTTTGTTCTTTCTCAAGATTATTTTGGCTCTTTGTGGTATTTTGTGCTTCCAAACAAATTTTAGAATTATTTATTCTAGTTTTGCGACAACAGCCATTGGTATTTTTGATAGAGATTGCATTGAATCTGTAGATTGCCTAGGTAGTATGGTCATTTTAGCAATATTAACTCTTCCAACCCATGAGCACACTGTATCTTTCCATTTGTTTGTATCAACTTCAATTTTTTTCATCAATGTCTTATAGTTTTCTGAGTAGAGGTGTTTTACCTCCTTGGTTATATTTATTCCTAGGTATTTTATTCTTTTTCATACAATTGTTAATGGGATTTTTTTTTAAATTTCTTTTTCTGGTAGTTTGTCATTAGTGTATAGAAATGCAACAGATTTTTGTATATTAATTTAGTATCTTGCAACTTTACTGAATTAATTTATTAGTTCTCACAGGTTTTTTTGGCATCTTTAGAATTTTCTACGTATAAGATCATGCCTTCTACAAACAGTGACAGTTTTACTTCTTTCTTTCCAATTTGGATTCTTTTTTTCTTTTTCTTGTCTGATTGTTGTGGCTAGGACTTCCAGTACTATGTTGAATAAAAGTGGCTAGTGTGGGCATCTTTGTCTTGTTTCTCATATTAAGGGAAATGCTTTCAGCTTTTTGCATTTGAGTATGATGTTGGCTGTGGGTTTGTCATATGTGGCCTTTATTATGTTGAGGTATGTTTCCTCTATGCCCACTTTCTGGAGAGTTTTTATCATAAATGGATTTTTTTTGTTTTTAATGTTTATTTATTTATTTATTTATTTTTCTTATTAGTCATCCATTTTATACACATCAGTGCATACATGTCAATTCCAACCTCCCAATTCATCACATCCCCACCCCCACCCCATGCCACTTTCCCCCCTTGGTGTCCATACGTTTGTTCTCTACTTCTGTGTCTCGATTTCTGCTCTGCAAACCGGTTCATCTGTACCATTTTCTAGGTTCCACATATATGCGTTAATATACGATGTTTGTTTTTCTCTTTCTGACTTATTTCACTCTGTATGACAGTGTCTAGATCCATCCACGTCTGTACAAATTACCCGATTTCGTTCCTTTTTATGGCTGAGTAATATTCCATTGTATATATGTACCACATCTTCTTTATCCATTCGATTGTCAATGGGCATTTAGGTTGCTTCCATGATCTGGCTATTGTAACTAGTGCTGCAATTAACATTGGGGTGCATGTGCCTTTTTGAATTCTGGTGTTTTCTGGGTGTATGCTCAGTAGTGGGATTTCTGGGTCATATGGTAATTCTATTTTTAGTTTTTTAAGGAACCTCCATACTGTTCTCCATAGTGGCTGTATCAATTTAATTCCCACCAACAGTGCAAGAGTGTTCCCTTTTCTCCACACCCTCTCCAGCATTTGTTGTTTATAGATTTTCTGATGATGTTCATTCTAACTGGTGTGAGGTGATACCTCATTGTAGTTTTGATTTGCATTTCTCTAATAATTAGTGATGTTGAGCAGCTTTTCATGTGCTTCTTGGCCATCTGTATGTCTTCTTTGGAGAAATGTCTATTAAATCGATGTTGAATTTTGTCAAAAGTTTTTCTGCATCTATTGAGATGATCATCTGATTTTTATTCTTCAATTTGTTAATGTGGTATATCACATTGACTGATTTGCAGATATTGAACTATTTTTGCATTGTGGGGATAAATCCCACTTGATCATGGTGTATGTTCTTTTAAATATAATGTTGAATTCAGTTTGCTGATTTTTTTGAGGCTTTTGCATGCTCAAAATATTCATCACTGTTATTGAGTTTTTAGTTTTACATCAGTGATGGAGCATCTTCAACCTATTTCTACTTTTGGCCTCTTTCAAATGGAGCCTTATATTTGTGCTGGAAGCTGGAGGGCTCAGATTAGGACCAGCACAGTTAGGTTCTGAGTTGCTGGGAGAGGAGTGGTTGACATGGTGAAGTAGGAAGCCTTAAGCTCACCTCCTCCCATGAACACACCAAAAGTACAACTATTTACAGATGAGAACCTGAAGACTAGCAGAAAAGATTTTTCAAAATTATAGACACACAAAAGGAACCATAATGAAATGGATAGGAGTAGTGGAGACACAGTAAGGAAAGACCCACACTCCCAGGTAAGCGACCCACACACAGGAGGATTATCAGAATTGCAGAGGTTGTCCCCAAGGAATAAAGGGTCTGAGTCTTACATCATGTTCCACAGTCTGGGCGTCCTGCACCAGGAAGATGAGCCCCCAGAAATTCTGGCATTGAAGGCCATTGGGTTTTGCATATGGGAGACGTGGGGGGCCATAAGAAACAGATATTCCACTCCAAAGGACACATGCAAAATCTCACATGTTCTGAGACCCAGTGCAGAGGCAGTAGCTTGAAAGGAGCCTGGGTCAGACACACTTGCTATTCTTGGAGAAGCCTCCCAGAAAGGCAGTAAGCTGATGGGATTCCCCCTAGGGACATAGACACTGGCAGCAACCATCTTGAGGAGCTTGTCTACTACAAAGACTCTGGGGCTGGAAAGTGTCATTTTGGAGTCCCTTCTCTAGACTGTTATTGCCTGGACCTAGCTGGGCCCACTAGCTGGTCAGCACCAATCCCAGGATCCCTGAGTTGAGCAACCAGTCCCTTGGGGACCCAACCATGCCCATCAGTGGACCAGCATCAGCTCCAGGCTCCCCAGCAAGCTGCCCTGGGACCTTGCACCAGACACTACTGGGCTGGAGACAACCCCAGGACTTTTAAGGCCCAGCTCCACCCAGTAATGGGCTAGAACCAGCTCTGGGACCCTCCCCGCTAGGATGTGCAACCAGGCACTCTGAGACACAGCCCCACCCACCAGCAGGCCAAAACCAACCCCAGGACGTTCAAAGCCAGGCCCCACCCACTAAGGGGCTGGCACCAGCCCCAGGACACCCTGAGATGCACAATTGGCTGCCCCAGGACTTGGCCCCACCCTCAAGCAGTCTGGCACAAGCTTCAGGACCCCCCAGTTCCCTCCATCAGCCACAGAAAGACCTAGCCTTCCCTACCAGCAACTGGCAGCCTCCTCACTAGACAAAGCCTGGCAGCCAACCAGGTTGGTGACCAGCCTTACGTATGAGTGTGCCCACAGTTATTGACCTTGTTCCAACAGAAAGGCCCACTTCAGCCCACATAGAGGCTAGATCAAATAGCTTTGCTGACCAGAGGGGAGTATACTGCTGTGCCCCATAGTACATCTCTTACATAAAGCCACTTCTCCAAGATCAGTAAACACAACAACCTACCTAATACATAAAAATAAACACAGAGAATTAGGCAAAATGAGGTGAAAAAGGAATATATTCTAAGTGAAGGGACAAAATAAAAACCCAGAAGATGAACTAAGCAAAGTGAAGATAAGCAATCTACCCAAGAAAGATTTCAAGGTAATGATCAGAAGGATGCTCAAAAACTCAGGAGAAGAATGGATGATCACAGTGAAAAGTTAGAAGTTTCTAACCAAGAGTTAGAAAATATAAAGAAGAAAAAAACAGAGATGAAGAATGCAATAAGTGAAATAAAAAATACACTAGAAGGAATCAACATTAGATTAATTGATACAGAGAAAAGATCAGCAAACTGGAAGACATAGTAGTGGAAATCACTAAAGCTTAATAGAAAAAAGAATTTAAAAAATGAGGACAGTTTAAGAGAGCTCTGGGACATCAAGTAAAGTGACATTTACATTATATGGGTCCCAGAAGGAGAAGAGAGAGAAAAGGGCAGACAACTTATTTGAAGATATAATAGCTGAAAACTTTCTTAACCTGGAAACAGACATCTAGGTCCAGGAAACACAGAGATTCCCAAATAAAATCAACCAAAAGAAGTCCACACCAAGAAATATTGTAATTAAATGGCAAAAATTAAAGATAAAGAGAGAATATTAAAAGCAGCAAGGGAAAAATCAACTAGTTATGTACAAGGAAACTCCCATAAGGCCATCAGTTGACTTTTCAGTGAAATTTTACAGGCCTGAAGGCAGTGGCATGATATATTTGAAGTGATGAAAGAAAAAACCTACAACCAAGTATATCCAGCAAGCCTATCATTTAGATTTGAAGGAACTATCAAGAGTTTTACAGTCAAGTGAAAGCTAAAAGTGTGCAGCACCATGAAACTGGCTTTACAAAAATGTTAAAGGGACTTCTCTAAGGGGAAAAAAGAGACAACAGCAAGAAATATGAAAATTACAAAAGGAAAAATCTCATTGGTAAAAAATATACAACAAGGTTAGTAGATCAACCTTGCATAAAGTTAGTAGGAAGGTTAAAAGAAAAAATATTAAAATGGTTTATATCCACAATAAGTAGTTATGGGTTACACAAAGAAAAGATGTAAACTATCATGTCAAAAACAGTAAATGTGAGAGAAGGGGAGTAAAAATGCAGAGTTGTTTGAATGCATTCACCCTTCAGAGATCATCAACTAAATCAAATATATGAGTATATATACTATGTAGATATACATGATATATATGTGTGTATATATATATATATTACTATATATATATTACTATATATAAACCTCATGGTAACCACAAACCAAAAATATATAACAGATACACACATAAAAAGAGAAAGGAGGTCTTCCCTGGTGGCGCAGTGGTTGAGAGTCCGCCTGCCGATGCAGGGGACATGGGTTCGTGCCCTGGTCTGGGAGGATCCCACATGCCGTGGAGTGGCTGGGCCTGTGAGCCATGGCCACTGAGCCTGCGCGTCCGGAGCCTGTGCTCCGCAACGGGAGAGGCCACAACAGTGAAAGGCCCGCGTACCGCAAAAAAAAAAAAAGAGAAAGGAATCCAAACATAGCATTAAAAGTAATCATCAATCACAAGGGAAGTGAGCAAAAGAAGTAGAAAGGAAAAAAAAGAACTACAAAAACAACCAGAAAGCAATTAACAAAATTACAATAAATATGTACCTATCAATAATTACTTTAAATGTTAATGGAGTAAATGCTCCAGTCAAAAGACTTTAAAACAAAGACAGTAAAAAGGGACAAAGAAGGATATTACCCAATGATAAAGGGATCAATCCAACAAATAATATATAAAAATTGTAAATTGTTCTATAATAACAATTACATAGGAGGAGCTAAAAACATAAAGCAAATATTAACAGACATAAAGGAAAAAATCAATAGTAACACAATAATATTAAGGGATTTTTAACACCCCACTTACATCAATACACAAATCATCCAGACAGAAAATCGACAAGGAAACACTGGCCTTAAAGGACATGTTAAGCCAGATGGACTTAATGTATATTTAAATAGAATATTCCATTCAAAAGCAGAAGAATACACATTTTTTTTTCAAGTGCAAATGGAACATTCTCCAGGATAGATCACATGCTGGCCACAAATCTCAGTAAATTTAAGAAGATTGAAATCATATCAAGTGTCTTTTCTGACCACAATGTTGTGAGACTAGAAATCAACAATAAGAAAAAACTGCAAAAAACACATATGATGGAGCCTAAAAATTATACTGTTAAACAACGAATGGGTTACTGAAGACATTAAGGAGGAAATTTAAAAATACCTTGAGACAAATGAAAACAGAAACTCAATGATCCAAAATCTGTGGGACACAGCAGAAACAGTTCTAAGATGGATGTCTATAGGAAAGCCTACCTTAGAAAACAAGACCCCATAGCACAGGGAGATCAGCTCGGTGCTTTGTGACCACCTAGAGGGGTGGGATAGGAAGGGTGGGAGGGAGATGCAAGAGGGAGGAGATATGGGGATATATGTATATGTGTAGCTGATTCACTTTGTTATAAAGCAGAAACTAACACACCATTGTAAAGCAATTATACTCCTATAAAGATGTTTAAAAAAGAAAGAAAACAAGAAAAATCTCAAATAAGCAACTAACTTTACACCTAAAGAAACTAGAAGTAGAAACAAAACCCAAAGTTAAGGAAAGAAATAATAAAGATCAGAGCAGAAAGAAATAAAATAGAGACTAAAAAAATGACAAGATAAACAAAACTAAGAGCTGCTTCTTTGAAAAGATAAATTTGATAAAACTTAAGCTAGGCTCATGAGAGAGAGAGAGAGAGAGAGAGAGAGAGAGAGAGAGATGACCCAAATAAATAAAATCAGAAATGAAAAAGGAGAAGTGACAACTGATACCACAGAAATACAAAGGATCATAACAGATTACTATGAACACTTTTATGCCAATAAAATGGACAACCTAGAAGAAATTGATAAATTCCTAGAAATGTACAATCTCCCAAGACTGAATCAGGAAGAAGTATGAAATATGAACTAATTACTAGTAATGAAATTGAACAAGGAATAAAGAAAAATAACTCCCAAGAACAAAAGTCCAGGACTAGATGGCTTCGCAGATGAATCCTACTAAACATTTAAAGAAGAATTAACATGTATACTTCTCAACCTGCTCCAAAAATTTGAAGAGGAAGGAATGTTTCCAAGTCCATTCTACAAGGCCAGCATCACCCTGATACCAAAACCAGAAAAAGCCACCACAACAAAAGAAAATTACAGGCTAAGAACTTCATTTTTTGTGCAATTGTATTTTTTGTGCAAATAGTATTTTTCATTCCAAATTTGGATTTCCCCTCTGGTGTATAGGAATATAATTGAATTTTTTATATTGACTGTATACTATCTGTCCTTGCTAAATTAACTAGTAATTTCTAGATGCTTTTTTAAAATGGTTTTTGGATTTTCTACATAGACAATCATATCATCAGCAAATAAAATTACATTTACATATTTCTATCCAATTGTATGTCTTTTTATTTCTTTTTCTTTCCTTATTAAATAGCTTGAAGTTCCCATATGATGTTGACTACAAGTACTGTGAGAGACTTGCCTTGCTCCTGATCTTGGGATCTCTTGTCATTATCTTTATTGTCTGTCAATATTATCATTTAATCTTTTATCATTAAGTATAACACTAGCTGTAAATTTTTCATAATTACCTCCTCTATTATTTTAAGGAAGCTCCCTTTTAAACCAGTTTTCTGAGAGTTTTTATAATGAATGAATTCAGAATTTTGACAAATAATTTTTCTCCATCTATTGAGATGATTATAATTTTTCTTAGTCTGTTAATACAGTGAATTACATTTTAAAATTTTCAAATGTTAAGTTAGTTTTGCATGCTTGAGTAGAACCTACTTGGTTATGTTATCGTTCTTTTTAACCTTGCTGAATTTGGGTTTTTAATATATTGTGTCTATGTTCATGAGAAATATTTTGTCTATGTTCATGAGAAATATTTTTCAGCAGGGATCTTTTCTTGTAATGTTTTTGTGTGATTTTGGCATTGCACTGATGCTGGCCTCATGAAATAAGGTAGGGAATGTTTTCTCTTATTTTTATTTTTGGAATGTTTTATAGAATTGCTAATATTATTTCCTTAAATGTTTGATATAATTTTCTGGTGAAACGGTAACTGGAGTTCTATTTATGCAAGATTTTAAATTACAAATTCAATTTCTTCAATACATGTAGGAAAACTCAGGTATCTATTGATATTTCTTGTTGACTTAATTTTGTTAGCTTGTACCTTTGGAGGAAATTATCTATTTCACTTTATGCTGTCAGATGTATGGGCATAGAGTTGTTTGTAGTGCCCCATTATTAGTATTCTAATGTCTGTAGAATCATTAAAGTTGTTTTCTTTTTCATTCTTGAAATTGGTAATTTGAGTCTTCTCTCTTTTATCTTAGTTATCTGGCTAAAGTTCTATTAATATTGTTGACACTTTAACCAACCAGCTTTTGTTTCACTGATTTTTCTGCACGGATTTTCTATTCAATTTCATTGCTTTCATTTTTTTAAACAACTTTATTTAATATTTAATACACATAGCAAAAATCCAATCATTTAAAGAATGCAATTAATGTTTTTTAGTATATTCACAGTGTGGTACACCATCACCACAATATTCTTTTTTTTTAGTGCATATTCTTTCCTTTTTTGAAGCATGGGAATGAGAAATAAGAATTCTCAAGCCTAACAATGGTTACATAATATACTTAAATATGCCTTAAGAAAAGTTCATTGCATTAATGTTTCTCGTTTGCATTAAAGATTGCAGTGTAAATTCAACAAAGATTTAAATGTTTTTGCCCCCAGAGTTCCATAACTCTTACAGATATAGTGTATACAAAAGGTAAAAAGTAAAAACATTCAATTAAAAAAATTCAAAACCATCTCACAAATGAGTTCATAATATAACTGCTACTTCAGCTCATATAAAGCAGGACAAAAACGTGTTAAACTAGGTATAAGTAAACAAAAAAAAGAACCAGGATTTTAAACATGAAGATGATATTTGATAAAGTTAAATCAAATGAATTAACACATTTCTGTATATATTTACGTAATTTAAAATATTTTCAATAAATACACAGTGTAAAATAAATTGAATATCTACCAGTGTGGTTATTATATAAAATCCAAACAAAAGAGATACAGCTACTACAATGAGCCTCTAAACAGGTGAAGTATAAATCAGAGAACAGGACAAGTAATCAATGTTTTAGGGTCTGCCAAACCTGCAGACATCATTTCCTCTTACCCTTGATGTTAATATTGTATCTATCATTATTTTATTTAATTTTAATTGTATTTATATTTTTTTAATTCCACTAACGAAATTCTCAGGACACTGCAAATTATTAGGTTTTCCTTAATCCATTTATTTTCACCAAAAAATGTAAAGGGAAAAATCACTAAGCAAAATAACGTTAAGCAGGAAATTATTTATTTCTTTATAGTGACCACATGAAGCCTTTTATTCTTTTTCCAAGAAAGGGCTCAGTGAAATTGGCCTACCTACAGTGAGTACAACAGTGACAATGTGTTGATCCCAAGTTTTCTATGAGAAAGAAAATAACTGCATGGCAGTTTTAGAGGTTTAAAGCCATATTTGGTAATTTTCTCTAAGATCCTCCATACAACTAATCAGATATATGGATATATGTTTATGTATCGTTGGTTCACTTTGTTATACAGCAGAAACTAAAACAACATTGTAAAGAAATTATACTCCAGTAAAGAGGTTAAAAAAAAAGTTGATGGTGCTTTACATAAAAAGAATTGAGAGTAACAATTGCACAATGAAATAAATATTTCTGGTGTTTTTTTCTAAATTCCTGTATTTTTTTTAACATCTTTATTGGAGTATAATTACTGTACAATGGTGTGTTAGTTTCTGCATTATAAAAAAGTGAATCAGTTATACATATACATATGTCCCCATATCTCTTCCCTTTTAATTCTCCCTCCCTCCCACCCTACTTATCCCACCCCTCTAGGCGGGCAAAAATCACTGAGCTGATCTCCCAGTGCTATGTGGCTACTTCCCACTAGCTACCTATTCTATGTTTGGTAATGTATATATGTCGATGCCACTCTCTCACTTTGTCACAGCTTACCATTCCCCCTCCCCATATTCTCAAGTCCATTCTTTAGTAGCTCTGTGTCTTTATTCCCGTCTTGCCCGTAGATAATCCACGACCTTTTTTTAAAAATTTTTAGATTCCATATAAATGTGTTAGCATATGGTATTTGTTTTTCTCTTCCTGACATACTTCACTCTGTATGAGAGTCTCTAGGTCCATCTACCTCACTACAAATAACTCAATTTCTTTCCTTTTTAAGGATGAGTAATATTCCATTGTATATATGTGCATCTTCTTTATCCATTCATCTGTTGATAGGCACTTAGATTGCTTCCAAGTTCTGGCTATTGTAAATAGAGCTGCAATGGATATTTTGGTACATGACTCTTTGAATTATGGTTTTCTCAGGGTATATGCCCAGTAGTGGGATTGCTGGGTCGTATGATAGTTCAATTTGTAGTTTTTTAAGGAACCTCCATACTGTTCTCCATAGTGGCTGTATCAATTTACATTCCCACCAACAGTGCAAGAGTGTTCCCTTTTCTCCACACCCTCTCCAGCATTTATTGTTTCTAGATTCTTTGATGATGGCCATTCTGACAGGTGTGAGATGATATCTCATGGTAGTTTTGATTTACATTTCCCTAATGATGTTGAGCATTCTTTCATGTACATCTGTACATCTTCTTTGGAGAAATGTCTATTTAGGTCTTCTGCCGATTTTTGGATTGGGTTGTTTGTTTTTTGTTATTGAGATGCATGAGCTGCTTGTAAATTTTGGAGATTAATCCTTTTTCAGTTGCTTCATTTGGAAATATATTCTCCCATTCTGAAGGCTGTCTTTTGGTCTTGTTTAAGGTTTCCTTTGCTGTGCAAAAGCTTTAAAGTTTCATTAGGTCCCATTTGTTTATTTTTGTTTCCATTTCTCTAGGATGTGAGCCAAAAAGGATCTTGCTGTGATTTATGTCATAGAGTGCTCTGCCTAGGTTTTCCTCTAAGAGTTTGATAGTGTCTGCCTTACATTTAGGTCTTTAATCCATTTTGAGTTTCTTTTTGTGTATGGTGTTAGGGAGTGTTCTAATTTCATACTTTTACATGTACCTGTCCAGTTTTCCCAGCACCACTTATTGAAGAGGCTGTCTTTTCTCCACTGTATATTCTTGCCTCCTTTATCAAAGATAAGGTGACCATATGTGCGTGCGTTTACCTCTGGGCTTTCTATCCTGTTCCATTGATCTATATTTCTGTTTTTGTGTCAGTACCATACTGTCTTCATTACTGTAGCTTTGTAATATAGACTGCAGTCAGGGAGCCTGATTCCTCCTGCTCCATTTTTCGGTCTCAAGATTGCTTTGGTTATTCGGGGTCTTTTGTGTTTGCATACAAATTGTGAAATTTTTTGTTCTAGTTCTGTGAAAAATGCGAGTGGTAGCTTGATAGGGACTGCATTGAATCTGTAGATTGCTTTGGGTAGTAGAGTCATTTTCACAATGTTGATTCTTCCAATCCAAAAACATGGTATATCTCTCCATCTATTTGTATCATCTTTAATTTATTTCATCAGCGACTTATAATTTTCTGCATACAGGTCTTTTGTCTCCTTAGGTAGGTTTATTCCTAGATATTTTATTCTTTTTGTTGCAATGGTAAATGGGAGTGCTTTCTTAATTTCACTTTCAGATTTTTAGTCCTTAGTGTATAGGAATGCAAGAGATTTCTGTGCATCATGTTGTATCCTGCTACTTTACCAGATTCATTGATTAGCTATAGTACTTTTCTGGTAGCATCTTTAGGATTCTCTGTGTATAGTATCATGTCATCTGCAAACAGTGACAGCTTTACTTCTTTTCTGATTTGGATTCCTTTTATTTCTTTTTCTTCTCTGATTGCTGTGGCTAAAACTTCCAAAACTATGTTGAATAATAGTGGTGAGAGTGTGCAACCTTGCCTTGCTTCTGATCTTAGTGGAAATGGTTTCAGTTTTTCACCATTGAGGACGATGCTCGCTGTGGGTTTGTCTTATATGGCCTTTATTATGTTGAGGAAAGTTCCCTCTATGCCTACTTTCTGCAGGGCTTTTATCATGAATGGGTGTTGAATTTTATCGTAACTTTCTGTGCATCTATTGAGAGGATCATATGGTTTTTATTCTTCAATTTGTTAATATGGTGTATCACATTGATTGATTTGCATGTATTGAAGAATCCTTGCATTCCTGGGATAAACATCACTTGATCATTGTGTATGATCCTTCTGATTCCCTGCTGGATTCTGTGTGCTAGTATTTTGTTGAGGGTTCTTGCATCTTTGTTCAACAGTGACATTGGCCTATAGCTTTCTTTCTTTGTGATATCTTTGTCTGGTTTTGGTATCAGGGTGATGGTGGCTTTGTACAATGACTTTGGGAGTGTTCCTGCCTCTGCTATATTTTGGAAGAGTTTGAGAAGGATAGGTGTCAGCTCGTCTCTAAATGTTTAATAGAATTCACCTGTGAAGCCATCTGGTCCTGAAGCTTTGTTCGTTGGAAGATTTTTAATCACAGTTTCACTTTCAGTGCTTGTGATTGGTCTATTCATATTTTCTATTTCTTTCTGGTTCAGTCTTGGAAGCTTGTGAATTACTAACTATTTGTCCATTTCTTCCAGGTTGTCCATTTTATTGGCATAGAGCTGCTTGTAGTAATCTCTCATGATCTTTTGTATTTCTGCAGTGTCAGCTGTTACTTCTCCTTTTTCATTTCTAATTCTTTTGATTTGAGTCTTCTCCATTTTTTTCTTGATGAGTCTGGCTAATGGTTTATCAATTTTGTATTCTCAAAGAAACAGTTTTTAGTTTTATTGATCTTTGCTATCGTTTCCTTCATTTCTTTTTCATTTATTTCTGATGTTTATGATTTCTTTCCTTCAGCTAATTTTGGGGATTTTTCGTTCTTCTTTCTCTAATTGCTTTAGGTGTAAGATTTGGTTGTTTATTTGAGATGTTTCTTGTTTCTTACGTTAGGATTGTATTGCTATAAACTTCCCTCTTAGAACTTCTTTTGGTGCAGCTCATCGGGTTTGGGTCCTCGTGTTTTCATTGTCACTTGTTTTTAAGTATTTTTTGACTCCCTCTTTGATTTCTTCAGTGATCTCTTAGTTAGTAAGTAGTGTGTTTTTTAACCTCCATGTGTTTGTATCTTTTAGATATTTTTTCCTGTAATTGATATCTAGTCTCATAGCATTGTGTTCACAAAAGCTACTTCATACGATTTCAATTTTCTTAAAGTTACCAAGGCTTGATTTGTGATCCAATATATGATCTATCCTGGAGAATGTTCCATGAGCACTTGGGAAGAATGTGTATTCTGTTGTTTTTGGATGGAATGTCCTATAAATATCAATCAAATTCATCTTGTTTAATATATCATTTAAAGCTTGTGTTTCCTTATTTATTTTCATTTTGGATAATTTGTCCATTGGTGAAAGTGGGGTGTTAAAGTCCCCTACTATGAATGTGTTACTGTCGATTTCCCCTTTTATGGCTGTTAGTATTTGCGTTATATATTGAAGTGCTCCTATATTGGGTGCATAAATATTTACAAATGTTATATATTCTTGGATTGATCCCTTGATCATTATGTAGTGTCCTTCTTTGTCTCTTGGAATAGTCTTTGTTTTAAAATCTATTTTTTCTGATATAAGAATTGCTATTGCAGCTTTCTTTGATTTACATTTGCATAGAATATCTTTTCCATCCACTTACTTTTAGTCTGTATGTGTCCCTCTGTCTGAAGTGGGTCTGTTGTAGACAGCATATATACGGGTCTTGTTTTTTTATCCATTCAGCCAATCTATGTCTTTTGGTTGTAGCATTTCATCCATTTACACTTAAGATAATTATCAATATGTTTGTTGCTATTACCACTTTCTTAATTGCTTTGGGTTTTTTATTTAGGTCTTTTCCTTCTCTTCTGTTTCCTGCCTAGAGAAATTCCTTTAGCATTTGTTGTAAAGCTAGTTTGGTGGTGCTGAATTCTCTTAGCTTTTGCTTGTCTGTAAAGCTTTTAATTTCTCCGTCAAATCTGAATGAGATCCTTGCTGGGTAGAGTAATCTTGGTAGTAGGTTTTTCTCCTTCATCACTTTAAATATGTCCTGCCACTCCCTTCTGGCTTGCAGAGTTTCTGCTGAAAAATCAGGTTTTAACCTTATGGGGATTCCGTTGTGTGTTATTTGTTGGTTTTCCCTTGTTGCATTTAATATTTTTTCCTTGTACTTAATTTTTGTTAGTTTGAGTAATATGTGGCTTGGCATGTTTCTCCCTGGGTGTATCCTTTATGGAACCCTCTGTGCTTCCTGGATTTGATTAACTCTTTCCTTTCCCATATCATGGAAGTTTTCAACTCTAATCTCTTCAAATATTTTCTCAGCCCCTTTTTCTCTTCTGCTTTTGGGACCCCTAAACTTCGAATGTTGGTGCATTTAATGTTGTGCCAGAGGTCTCTGAGACTGTCCTCAATTCTTTTCATTGTTTTTTCTTTATTCTGTAGTAGTTTTTTCCACTATTTTTTCTTCCAGGTCACTTATCCGTTCTTCTTCCTCAGTTATTCTGCTATTGATCCCTTCTAGAGAATTTTTTATTTCATTCATTGTGTTGTTAATCACTGTTTGTTTGCTCCTTAGTTCTTCTAGGTCCTTGTTAAACATTTCTTGTATTTTCTCCATTCTATTTCCAAGATTTTGGATCATCTTTACTATCATTATTCTGAATTCTTTTTCAGGTAGACTGCGCATTTCCTCTTCACTTGTTCGGTCTGGTGGGTTTTTCCCTTGTTCTTTCATCTGCCGTGTGTTTCTCTCTCTTCTCATTTTGCTTAACTTACTGATTTTGTGGTTTCCTTTTCGCAGGCTGTAGGTTCATAGTTTCCTTTTGTTTTGGTGTGTGTCCCCAGTGGCTAAGTTTGGTTCAGTGGGTTGTGTAGGCTTCCTGGTGGAGGGGACTTGTGCCTGTGTTCTCGTGGATGTGGCTGGATCTTGTCTTTCTGATGGGCAGGTCCACATCTGGTGGTGTGTTTTGGGGTGTCTCTGGCCTTAATATGAATTTATGCAGTCTCTCTGCTAATGTACGGAGTTGTGTGCCTGTCTTCTAGTTGTTTGGCATAGGGTGTCCAGCACTGTAGCTTGATGATCATTGAGTGGAGCTGGGTCTTGGTGTTGAGATGGAGATCTCTGGGAGATTTTCGCCATTTGATATTACGTGGAGCTTGGAGGTCTGTTGTGGACCAGTGTCCTGAACTTGGCCCTCCCACCTCAGAGGCACAGCCCTTACACGTGACTGGAGAACCAAGAGCCTGTCATCCACATGACTTAGAATAAAAGGAAGAAAAAGGAAGAAAGAAAGAAAGAAGAAGATAAAATAAAATAAATTTATTAAAATAATTATTAAGGAAAAATAATTTTTTGTTGAAAATGTTTTAAAACTAATAAAAAAAACCGGACAGACAGAACCCTAGGGCAAATGTAAATCCAAATCTATACAGAGAAAGTCGCACACAGATACATACACATACACACTCACAAAAAGAGAAAAAGGGGGAAAAAATATATATCATTGCTCCCAAAGTCCACCTCCTCAATTTGGTATGATTCATCCTCTATTCAGGTATTCCACAGATGCAAGGTACATCAAGTTGATTGTCGAGATTTAATCCGCTGCTCCTGAGGCTGCTGGGAGAGATTTCACTTTCTCTTGTTTTTTCGTACAGCTCCTGGTTTCAGCTTTAGATTTGGACATGCCTCTGTGTGTAGGTCACCTGCGGGTGTCTGTTCTTCGCTCAGAAAGTAAGGGGTTAAAGGAGCAGGTGATTCGGTGGCTCTGGCTCACTCAGGCCCCGGGGGAAGTAGGAGTACGGATGCGGATGCGGGGTGAGCCTGCAGCGGCAGAGGCCGGTGTGATGTTGCACCAGCCTGAGGCCCGCCGTGTTTTCCCGGGGAAGTTTTCCCAGGATCACGGGACACTGGCAGTGGTGGGCTGCACAGGCCCCCCAGAGAGGATGTGTGGATATTGACCTGTGCTTGCACACAGGCTTCTTGGTGACTGTAACAGCAGCCTTAGCGTCTTATGCCCGTCTCTGTGGTCCGCGCTGATAGCCGTGGCTCGTGCCCGTCTGTGGAGCTCCTTTAAGCGGCGCTCTAAATCCCTTCTCCTCATGCACCAGGAAACAAAGAAGCAGGAAAAAGTCTCTTGCCTCTTAGGCAGTTCCAGACTTTTTCCCGGACTCCCTCCCAGCTAGCTGTGGTGCACTCGCCCCTTCAGGCTGTGATCACACAGCCAACCCCAGTCCTCTCCCTGGAATCCAACCTCTGAAGCACGAGCCTCAGCTCCCAGCACCCGCCTGCCCCAGCGGGTGAGTAGACAAGCCTCTCGGGCTGGTGAGTGCTGGTCAGCACCAATCCTCCATGCAGGAACCTCTCCACTTTGCCCTCCACACCCTGTTGCTGCCCTCTCCTCCTGGCTCCAAAGCTTCCCCTCTGCCACCTGCAGTCTCCGCCGGCGAAGGGGCTTCCTAGTGTGTGGAGACCTTTCCTCCTTCACAGCTCCCTCCCACTGGTGTAGGTCCCATCCCTATTCTTTTGTTTCTGTTTTTTCTTTTTTCTCTTGCCCTGCCTAGGTACGTGTGGTATTTCTTGCCTTTTGGGAGGTCTGAGGTCTTCTGCCAGCGTTCAGTTTTTCCACATGTAGATGTATTTCTGATCTATGTGTGGGGAAGACGGTGATCTCCACGTCTTATTCTTCCACCATCTTGAAGCTCCTCCCCATTTGTTTATTTTTGTTTTTCTTTCCATTTCTCTAGGAGGTGGGTCAAAAAGGGTCTTGCTGTGATTGATGTCGTAATGTGTTCTGCTTATGTTTTCCTCTGAGAGTTTTATAGTGTCTGGCCTTACATTTAGGTCTTTAATCCATTTTGAGTTTATTTTTATGTATGGTGTTAGGGAGCATTCTACTTTCATTCTTTGCCATGAAGCTGTCCTGTTTTCCCAGCACCACTTATTGAAGAGGCTGTTTTTTCTGCATTGTATATTATTGCCTCCTTTATCAAAAATAACTTGACCATATGTGTGGGGGTTTATCCCTGGGCTTTCTATCCTGTTCCATTGATCTATATTTCTGTTTTTGTGCCAGTACCATACTATCTTGTTTACTGTAGCTTTGTAGTATAGTCTGAAATAAGGGAACCTGATTCCTTTAGCTCCGTTTTTCTGTCTCAAGATTGCTTTGGCTATTCGGACTCTTTTGTGTTTCCATAAAAATCATGAAATTTTTTATTCTAGTAGTAGTGAAAAATGCCAGTGGTATTTTGATAGGGATTACATTGAATCTGTAGATTGCTTTGGGTAGTAGAGTCATTTTCACAATGTTGATTCTCACAATCCATAGCATATGGTATGTCTTTCCATCTGTTTGTCTCATCTTTGATTTGTTTCATGAGTGTTTTACGGTTTTTGGAGTACAGGTCTTTTGCCTCCTTAGGTAGGTTTATTCCTAGGTATTATATTCTTTTTGTTGCAATGGTAAATGGGTGTGTTTCCTTAATTTCTCTTTCAGATTTTTCATTAGTGTATAGGAATGCAAGAGATTTCTGTGCATTAATTTTGTGTCCTGCTACTTTACCAAATTCATTGATTAGCTCGAGTAGTTTTCTGGTAGCATCTTTAGGATTTTCTATGTATAATATCATGTTGTTTGTAAATGTGACAGCATTACTTCTTCTTTTCTGAGTTAGATTCCTTTTATTTCTTTTTCTTCTGTGTTTGCTGTGGCTGAAACTTCCAAAACTATTTTGAATAATTGTGGTGAGAGTGGACAGCCTTGTCTTTTTCCTGATCTTAAAGGAAATGTTCAGTTTTTCACCATTGAGAATGATGTTGCCTGTGGGTTTGTCATATATAGCCTTTATTTTGTTGAGGTAAGTTCCACCTGTGCCTGCTTTCTGAAGGGTTTTTATCATAAATGTGTGTTGAATTTTGTTGAAAGCTTTTTCTGCATCTATTGAGATGATCATATGGTTTTTCTCCTTCAATTTGTTAATATGGTTTATCACATTGATTTGCATATATTGAAGAATCCTTGCATTCATGGGATAAAGCCCACTTGATCATGGTGTATGACCCTTTTAATGTGCTGCTGGATTCTGTTTGCTAGCTGAGGATTCTGTTGAGGATTTTTACATCTATGTTCATCAGTGATATTGACCTGTAGTTTTCTTTCTTTGTGACATCTTTGTCTGGTTTTGCTATCAGGGTGATGTTGGCCTCGTAGAATGAGTTTGGGTGTGTTCCTCCCTCTTCTATATTTTGGAAGATTTTGAGAAGAATAGGTCTTTGCTTTTCTTTGAATGTTTGATAGAATTCGCATGTGAAACCATCTGGCCCTGGGCTTTTGTTTGTTGGAAGTTTTTAAATCACAGTCTCAATTTCAGTGCATGTGATTGGTCTGTTTATATTTTCTATTTCTTTCTTGTTCAGTCTTAGAAGGTTGTGCTTTTCTAAGAATTTGAGGTTGACTAGTTTATATTCCACATGTGATTGAGATCAGACAGTATTTTTTTTCTCTGTCTGGCTTATTTCACTCAGCATAATGTCCTCTAGGTCCATCCATGTTGTCACAGATGGCAGGATTGCCTTCTTTTTTAAAGGCTGAATATTATTCCATTGTATGTATATACCATGATTTACTTTTCCATTCATCCAGTAATGGCTATCTACGTTGTTTCTATGTCTTGGCTATTGTGAATAATGCTGTGATGAACATAAGAGTGCAGGTATCTCTTTGAAAATCATGATTTCAAATCCTTTGGATAAATATCCAGAGGTGGGATTTCAGGATCATATGGTAGCTCTATTATTATTTTCTTTGTGAAACATATGTATTGTTTTTCCATAATGAATGTACCAACTAACATTCCCACCAACAATTTACAAGGGTTCCCTTTTTTCCCAACCTTGTTAACACTTATCTTTTTAAAAAAAATAATAGCAGTCCTAACAGGTATAATGTGATATTTTATGCTTTTGATTTTCATTTTCCTGATGATTAGTTGAGCACTCTTTCATCTACTTGTTGGTTATTTGTACATGTTCTTTGGAGAAATATCTGTTTAAGTTCTTTGCTCTTTTTAACCTGAATTATTTGTATTTTTGCTATTGATTTATATGAGTTCTTTACATATTTGGGGTATTAATCCCTTATCAGATATGTAGTTTGCAAATGTTTTCTCTCAGTTCACATTTTCATTTTGTTAATTGTTTCTTTTGCCATGCAGAAACTTTTTAGTTTGATGTAGTCCCACTTGTTTATGTTTTGTCTTTGTTGCATGTGTTTCTGGTATCATAGCCAAGTAATCAATGACAAGACCAATCTGAAATACATTCTCCCCTATGTTTTCTTCTAGTAGTTTATGGTTTCAGGTTTTATGCTTAAGTCTTTTATCCATCTTGAGTTGATTTCTGCATATGATGTAAAATATAGTCTAATTCCATTGTTTTACATGTGGATATCTAATATTTTCAACACTATTTATTGAAGAGACTATCTTTTCCCGTTTTGTACTCTTGGGGCACTAATAAAAAATTAGTTGACTGTATATATGAGTTTATTTCCAGGCTTTCTATTCTGTACCATTGGTCTATACATCTGATTTTATGCCTGTATCATACTGTTTTGATTACTATGGCTTTGTAATATAATTTGAAATCAGGAAGTCAGATGCCTCCAGCTTTGGTCCTCTTTGTATGACTGCCTCAGCTATTTAGGGTCTTTTGTGTTTTCTTTTGTATTTTAGGATTGTGTTTTCTATTTTTGTGAAAAATGTATTGCAGTTTTGATAGGGATTGCTTTGAATATGCTGACTACTTTGAGTAGTATGGACATTTTAACAACATTAATTTTCTAATGCACCAACATGAGATATATTTCCACTTCTTTGTGTGTTCTTCAATTTCGTTCATCAATGTTGTATAGTTTTCTGAGTACAGGCATTTAACCTCCTTAGATTTATTCCCAAGTGCTTTATTATTTTTGATTCAATTGTAAATGGAATTGTTTTCTTAATTTCTCTCTCTGATAGTTTGTTGTATTTATATAGAAATGCAACAGGTTTCTGTATATTAATTTAGTACCCTGTAACTTTAAAGAATTCATTTATTTGTTCCAATAATTTTTTGTTGGAATTTTTGAGATTTTTTTAATATAAGTATCATGTCATCTGCAAATAGTGAAAGTTTTACTTCTTCCTTTCCAATCTGGATATGTTTTCTCCCAAGCCAAACTGTATCCAGCTTTATTAAAGATACCTTTTATAAACCATCATGTTATTTCAGGTAGGACATGGGCAGATAATTGTTAACAGTATACAACAATTTTCAAACTCCCATTTTCAATGGACTACCAAAATCAGAAATCCACTATAAAACCCAATGAAGTCTTCATGTGATGCTCTGAACAGGGAAAGTTTAGAGTGTGGGTTGACATTTCACATTTAACATGTTATTTAACAACTTTTTACAAGCCAACCCTGACTTTCAGGAAATGGAAATGAAAATGGTAGAAATATCAATCTGAAGACCCACAATCTAAAAAAGGAATCATTGATCTTTTGAGGGATGCTATCTCAATGGTGACACTGGAAAGTCCAGATTGCCTGACATACTAGTAACCAATTTTGGGGGGTCGGGTTCCAACAGGTCTCTGGGTTTAAGAGAGTTAAGTCTATGCTGAGGGTGGAGAGGGAGAAGAACACCTAAAAACTTATTTTAGTTGTTCCACACCACAAGGAGTTTGTGCCAACATGGCTAATGTGTGTCAACATCAAGGAATCCCTCCTTCCTGGGAACCAAGAGGAAGTGTTTCAAAACTGGACAGGAAAGATGTTTTTTCCCCCACATCAATCCAGCTTCAGAAATATTCTATTAGTGACAGGTGCCCTTCCCAAAAAAACAACAATTAAATGTTCTGTGTGCTAACAACATAGCTTTAAAAAAAGTAAAACAAAATTTTTATAAAACTTGATAAAAAAATAGTATTTCAAACTACTGTCACCAGAAGTACACAGTTATCAAAAATGTACACACTTCACTTGGCATCTCCAGCACCTTCAGCTTTCTGTACCTGGTCCGTTATGACATTTTTATTTTTTGCAGTGTTATTCCCATCCTTGTCAGCATCAACTTTCCCCTTTTTCCCTTTGGGTACCTTCTCTCCCTTCTTTACAGGGGCCTTTTTAAGCTTGGGCTCTGGCTTTGGAGGAGCAGGTTTAGCAGATAACCTTGCAGATCTTCTCTGTGGTTTGTCCTTCACCTTGGCTTTATCTCCTTTAGCATCCCCTTCAGCATTTCTCTTGGGCATGGTCGCAACGACAGTGAGATTTAGGCAATGAACACAGGAATACAGTGGTGCACGGGCTTTGGTCGGTCCAGGGATCGCTCTTGTCTCTTTTTTGCACTGCTCCTGGCTAGATTTTCTTTCTTTTTCTTGCCTAACTGCTGTGGCTAAGACCTCTAATAATATGCTGAATAAAAGTGGTAAGAGTGGGCATCCTTGTCTTGCACCTGACCTTAGAGGGAAAGCTTTCCTTTTCACCAATGGGTATGATATTAACTGTGGGTTTATAATATATGGTCTTTATTATATTGAGGTATGTTCCCTCTATGCTCACTTTGTGGAGAGTTTTTATCATGAATGGATGTTGAATTTTGTCAAAAGATTTTTCTGCATCTATTAAGATATTCATGTTAGTTTTATCTTTTGTTTTGTTAATGTGGTGTATTACACTGATCTACTGATGTTAAACCATTTTTACATCCCTGAAATAAATCTCACTTGATCATGGTATATGATCCTTTTAATGTATTGTTGAATTCATTTTGCTAATATTTTGTTGAGGTTTTTTGCGTCTGTGTTCATCTGGGATATTGGCGTATAATTTGCTTTCTTAATAGTGTCTTTGTCTGATTTGGTATCAGGGTAATGCTGACCTAATAAAATGAGTTTGGAAGTGTTTCTTCCTCTTCAATTTTTTGGAATAATCTGAGAAGGATGGGTGTTAACTCTTCTTTAAATATTTTGTAGAATTCACCTGTAAGCCATCTGGGTTTTTTTGGAGCTTTTTGGGTTTTTTGAAGTTTTTTGATTACTGATTCAATTTCCTTGCTAGTAATTGTGCTTTTCAGATTTTCTCTTTCTTCACAATTCATTCTTAGAAGATAGTATGTTTCTAGAAATTTATCCATTTCTGCTAGGTTGTCTAATTTCTTGGCATATAATTTTTCACAGTATTCTTTTATGATCTTTTGTATTTCTGTGGTGTTGGTGGTAATTTCTTTTCTTTCATTTCTGATCTTATTGGTTTGGGCTCTTTTTTTTCTTGATGAGTCTGTCTACAAGTTTGTCAATTTTTTTAAACAGAGAAAACCACTTTTAACTTCTAATGAAAAAAAAATTTCTCTTGCTGCTAGTTCCTTCCCCTCAGCCTGAAAACATGTTTAACTCCTCTCCCATTTCTCATCCTTCAGTTAGTGGTATTATATTTTTTATCTTATTATCTTTTATTCAGGCAAGGTAGACAGTAGAGAATCATCTTTGAGTCTTCACTTTTATCAATTCATCATAAAATTCTACTGACAATATCATTCTACTTACTTGTGTCAGGCACATTTCTAAGTACATAAGCTGTGTTTTCCCAATCAATCTTTCACTACACTGCATTATTCTTGTTTTACATGTAAGAAAACAGAAACTTTGAGGTTCACAGCTAAGTGATGAGGTCAGAATTTGAACTCAAGTCTGTTTATTTCCAAAGCTGTGTCTTGATGTCTTTTCAATTTGTCCTCTCCTGTCTTTTTCCACTGCTGTTGCTCTTGCTCACATCATCACAATGGAAGCTCTGTTAGCCAATCCCCAATTAGTCAAATCACCTCATTAACAATACTTTCTGATCCTCTTTCACACTCATCACTGGAGACTAGTAGGAGATTGTCTGGTACATTGAACTTTCCTGGTCCCAACAATTTAGTTGTATGTTTTTACCAAGAAACAGTTGTATTATTTCCACAAGCCAGTCAATGCAGTTGTACTTTTCATTATGTTATAGTATTTAATTAAATATTATGTAAACCAATGAAACCTGAGTGTGTAAGAGAGCTGTTCCTATGAAAACTAAGTTGTAATTCTTTGGAAAGACTTGGTGAGAGTGAGTGGCTGAAAATATTTTAATTCAAATAAGTATGAGAAAGGTGAACCAAACATAATTGAGAAAAGTTCATAAACATGTCTTTAAGATTCTGCACTTGATTGCTCTTTGCTGCAATTTAAAGAAATAGAAATATGAGTGTGGCTCATGCAAGAAAAATGGAACAATTCCAATTAGCAGACTTATACTCAGAGGAAGGGCCTTGGCACTGTATTATACAATTGCTGGATGAGTGTACGCATATATGTCTCAGGTTAAAACTATAATCTCTAAGGTAAATGTATATATCTTTTCTTAATTCCTTGCTTGTTAAAGCAAATGACTGATCAAATTCAGTCCCTGATTTCATTGAATGAGAGGTCTTCCACCTTATCTTCCATTATTTTCCAAATAGTAACAGTACCTTTTATCTGATCCCCTAATCTTTAGCCATCATTTTCTCCATTCAGTTAACAAATACTTTTAGGAGCCTACTAATTTCCAGCATTACCTTCTTAAAACTCAGATCTAAGCCTCTCGCTCCTTTACTCACAATAACTCAGTGCCTTTCCATGGTCTACAGAATGAAGCTAAAATTATGTAGGAGAATACTAAAGACCCACAGGGATCTGATTTCCCCCCTCATTTAAAAATAACTTTTATTTTTATTTTATTGCAGTATAGTTGCTTTATGTATACATATATCCCCTCTTTCTTGGATTTGCTTCTCATTTAGGTCACCACAGAGCACTGAGTAGAGTTCCCTGTGCTATACAGTAGGTTCTCATTAGTTATCTATTTTATACATAGTATCAATAGTGTATATATGTCAATCCAATCTCCCAATTCATCCCACCCACCCCCAAAGGATCATACAAATTTGTCAATTTTTTTATCTTGAAGATAAAACTTCAAGATAAAAGTTAAAGATAAAAGAGGTAGTTGAAGAACCACCTCTTAGTTTCATTGATCTTTTCTATTTTTTGTCTCTATTTAATTTATTTCCACTCTCATGTTTATTATTTCCTTCCTTCTAATTTTGGTCTTTACTTGTTTTTCTTTTTCTAGTTCTTTCTTTCTTTCTTTCTTTATTTTTGCAGTACGGGGGCCTCTCACTGTGGTGGCCTCTCCCGTTTTGGAGCACAGGCTCTGGACACGCAGGCTCAGTGGCCATGGCTCACGGGCCCAGCCGCTCTGTGGCATGTGGGATCTTCCCAGACCGGGGCACGAACCCGTGTCCCCTGCATAGGCAGGCGGACTCTCAACCACTGCGTCACCAGGGAAGCCCGTCTAGTTCTTTTACATGTACATTTAGGTTGATTATTTGAGATTTTTCTTGTTTCTTGAGAAACAAGAAAATAGACCAATAGACATCTATTGGTTTGAACTTCCCTTCTAGAACTGCTTTTGCTGCATCCCATAGATTTTGGATTGTGGTGTTTCCCTTTTCATTTGTGTCAAGTTATCTTTTATTTCCTCTTTGAGTTCTTCATTGACATATTAATTGTTTAGTAGCATGTTGTTTAGTCTCCACATGTTTGTGTTTTTTGCAGTTTTCTTCTTGTAGTTGATTTCTAGTTTCATACATTTGTGTTGGAAAAGATGCTTGATATGATTTCAATCTTCTTAAATTTATTGAGACCTGTTTTGTGGCCTAGCATGGGATATATCCTGGAGAATGCTCCGTGTACAGTTGAAAAGAATGTGTATTCTGCAGCTTTTGGATAGAATGTTCTCTATATAAGTCCATCTGGTCTGCTGTGTCGTTCAAGGCCAGTGTTTTCTTATTGTTTTCCTGTCTCAGTGATGTCTCCATTGATGTAAGTGGAGTATTAAAGTCCCCTACTACTATTGTATTGTATTATTTTTGTTAATATTTGTTTTATATATTTAGGTGCTCTAATATTGGGTGCATAAATGTTTACAAATGTTAAATCTTCTTGTTGGGTCAACCCCTTTATCATTATGTAACGCCCTTCTTTGTCTTTTGTTACAGTCTTGTTTCAAAGTTTATTTTGTCTGATATGCTAACCCAGCTTTATTTTCCATTTGCATGGAATATCTGTTTCCATCCCTCCACTTTCAATGAATGTGTGCCTGAGGTGGGCCCTTGTAGGCAGCACATAGATAGGTCTTTTTTTATCTGTTCAGCTATGCTGTGTCTTTTGATTGGAGCATTTAGTCAATTTACATTTAAAGTAATTATTGATATGTATGTACTTATTGCCATTTTGTTAATTGTTTTCTGGGGGTGAGAGGCATTTGTCATTATTTTTTATTCCTGTCTTTCTCTTTTGGTTTCTTACTTTGTGGTTTCATAGACTCCTTTAGTGTTATGTTCGGATTCCTTTCTCTTTACTTTTTGCGTATTCATTGTAGGTTTTTGGTTCATGGTTATTGTGAAGTTCATGTATATTGACATGTATATATGGCTATTTATTTTAAGCTTATAGTCTCTTAAATTTAAAGGCATTCTAAAAGTATTATATTTTTACTCCCCCCCTCTAACGTTTTATATTTTTGATATCATATTTTACAACTTTTTATTTTGTGGCTCCCTTAACTACTTATTATTGTTATGGTCAACTGTACTACTTTTGGTTTTTAACCTTTGTGCTGGCTTTTAAAGTAGTTGATCCACTGCCTTTACCATATATTTGCCTGCACCAGTGAGATTTTTCCATTCATATATCTTATTATTTTTAGTTGTGGCTTTTTCTTTTATTCTTAAATAAGACCTTCTAACATTTCTTGTAAGGCTGGTTTAGTGGTGATCTCCTTTAGTTTTTGCTTGTCAGGGAAACTCTTTATCTCTCCTTCAATTCTGAATGATAACCTTGCCAGATAGAGTATTCTACGATGTATGTATTTTTTCTTTCTTTCTTTCAGCACTTTAAATATATCCTGCCACTCCCTTCTGGCCTGAAAAGTTTCTGCTGCAAAATTAGCTGATACTCTTATGGGGTTTCTCTTGTGTGTGGTTAGTTGTTTTCCTTTTGCTGCCTTTAAGATTCTCCTTATATCTTTAACTTTTACCACTTTAATTACAATGTGTCTTGGTGTGGATCTCTTTGGGTTCACTGTTCTTCTATGGGACTCTCTGTTCTTCATGTATCTGGATGTCTATTTTCTTCCCCATGTTAGGGAATTTTTCAGCCATTATTTCTTCAAATAAATTTTCTATTCCTTTCTCTCTCTCTTCTCCTGCTGGGACCCCTATAATGTGAATGTTAGAATGCTTGCTGTTGTCCCAGATGTCCTTTAAACTCTCCTCATTTAAAAAAATTCTTTCTCTTTTTTGCTTTTCTGATTGAGTGATTTTCACTATTCTATCTTCCATATCATTTGTTCATTCTTCTGCATTATCTAATCTGCTGTTTATTCCTAGTGTGTTTTTAAAATTTTAGTTGTAGTCTTCAGTTCTGATTGTTTCTTTCTTACATTTTCTAAGTCTTTGAGGAAGTTCTCACTGGGTTCTTCTCCCAAGTTCAGTCTGTAAACTTATGACTGTTTCTTTGAACTCTTTATCAGGTAAAGTACTTATCTCCATTTCATTAGGTTTTTTTTTCTGGGTATTTTATTTTGATCTTTTTTGGCGAACATAGTCCTCTCTCTCTTTGTTTTGTCTGACTTTCAATTTTTGCCTCTATGAATTAGGCAAAAGAGATATCTCCCCTGGTCTTGAAGGAATGGCCTTGTTTGGGAGTGGCTCCTGTGTAGACTGCTTGAACCAGGTAGCTCTGGCAGGCCAGCTTGAGTTGGAT
This sequence comes from Monodon monoceros, assembly GCF_005190385.1. NCBI lineage: Eukaryota > Metazoa > Chordata > Mammalia > Artiodactyla > Monodontidae > Monodon > Monodon monoceros. Next base: position 45,372,847 of record NW_021703779.1, read on the forward strand.
CAGGCACAGTTTGGGGGAAGTTCCTGGGGAGTACTCCACCCAAAGCCACCTTGGTGGGGAAGCTGGGGCAGGAGTGGGCCTGGGCTGGAGGCAACCCCTGGGGAGCACAGAGCCTGAGGCTACTTTGGCTCAGTGGATGGGGCTGGAGTGGGCAAGTGATGGTGGGAGACCCAAGGGCCTTTATAATAGCACTTGTCAGTGCCTCTGACCCTGGAAGTGCTCCAGGAGTTCCCTGCCTATTTGACAGATGGTCTAAGGTTAGTAAATGGATTTCCTTCCCCTATTGCCTAGCTGCCTTTTAAACTGCTGTATCCCAGGGCAGGTGAGTCTGCATTTGGCTCCTAATAAATATCCTTTCCCAGATTGCTGAGTCAAGGGTTGTGTTCCCATGAATACCGGGTCTTCATCTCTCCTACCCATTTCTGTGTGGTCCGTTTATGTGCAGTAACTGTTCATTCAGCCCTCAGGTCTTCAAGAGGAATTGCTCTATATGTAGGTATATATTCAGTGTGTCCATGGGAGGACGTGAACTCAGTGTCTTCCTATGCCACCATCTTGGACACCCCTCCTATAATTGTATTTATTCTAGTCTTCTCTCTTTTCTGTTTCTTAGTCTAGTTAGGGGTTTGTCAATTTTGTTTTTCTTTCAGAAAAACTATTAATTTTATCCATCTTTTTTTTCCCTAGTGTCTTTCATTTATTTCTGCTCTAATCTTTATTTTTCTCTGCTTCTGCTAATTTGGGGCTTAGTTTATTCTTCTTTCTATAAGTTAGAATGTTTACTTGAGATATTTCTTTTTCTTAATGTAGGTATTTACCACTATAAACTTCCCTCTTAGAACTGCTTTTGCTGTTAAGCTAACAATTCAACTTCAATTACAGACAAAAACTCTACACTTCTACTTCTCACTCCTCACAAACACTTTACATTATTGATTTCACATATTTTATCTTGTATATCCATTAACATATTTTTGTAGTTATAGTTATTCTTAATACTTATGTATTTTACCTTTTATACTACAATTAAAAGTGGTGGTCCATTTTGCAGCATGTGGGATCTTCCTGGACCGGGGCACGAACCCGTGTCCCCTGCATCGGCAGGCAGACTCTCAACCACTGTGCCACCAGGGAAGCCCATGTCTGAGCAAGTCTTAATCTCTCCTTCATATTTGAAGGAAAATTTTGCCAAGTGTATAATACTTGGTTGATATTTTTTTCTTTCAGCCCTTTGAGTATATCATCCCAACCCCTTCTGTCTTGAAAAGTTTCTTTTCAGAAATCCACTAATATTCTTATGGAAGTTCCCTTGTACATGATGAGTTGCTTTTTTCTGGCTGCTTTCAAAATTCTCTATTATTAACTTTTGATAATTTGATTATAATGTGTTTTGGTGTAGCTATTTTGGGGCTCATGAGATCCTTTGAGCTTCATGTATCTGGATGTTTATTTCCCTCACCAAGTTTGGGTGTGTTCTGTCGTTATTTCCTTAAATAAGCTTTCTGATCTTTTCTCTTTTTCTTCACCTCCTTCAATTTCCATAATGCATATATAAGTTGCTTAATGGTGTCCCCAAAATCCCTGAGGCTGTCTTCTTTCTTTTTCATTATTATTGTTATTATTATTATTATTTGTTCCTCTGACCAGATAATTTCTGATGACCTGACTTCTAGCTTGCTAATTTTTTCTTCTGATTGATCAACTTTGATGTTAAACCCCTCTAGTGAATGTTTCAGTTTAGTGATTGTATTCAACTACAGAATTTTATTCTTTTTTAAATTGTTTCTCTTTGTCATTCTCATTTTGTACATGTATTGTTTTCCTAATTTTGTTTAGGTGTCTGTGTTCTATTGTAGCTCACTGAGCTTCTTTAAGGTGATTAGTTGGAATTCTTTGTCAGGCAATTCACAGATTTCCATTTCTTTAGGGTTGGATACTAGAGATTTTTTTCTTCGATAGTGTCATGTTTCCCTGATTCTTAGTGTCATGTATTTTTGCATTGGTGTCTGCATTTAAGGAAACAGGTACCTCTCCCATGCTTTACATACTGGCTTTGACAAGGAAAAAGCTTCATCAATCAGCCTGTCTAGAAATTCTGAGAGCCTCTGAAACAGCAAGCTGCCCACCCTTTTCCTTTGTTCTTAGCTGTCCCCACCAAACTATTCCAATTTTATCAGCATCCCAGGTGAGGTGCAACAGAAACTGACCCTTCAGGTAGCCCACTGAAAGGCCAGGATTTTGGAGAAACACTTCACCTCTCTCTCTCCATCCAAGAAGAAAAGACTCAGGTTCTGCTCCTTATCCCAGTTTTTCAGAGCCATGCCAGACTGCTATAATCCATCCCACTCATTCTCCTTTGTTCTTAGCCACCCCCAGATGTCCAACCTATGGCAGTTCTGTCAGCATATGAGTGAGGTAAGAAGAATCCAGACCCTTAAAGATTACACTGAATACAGGGATGTTGAATGCATGCTCCATTCCTTTATCTCCCTCCTGGAGGGGAATCCTCAAGTTCTGTGCCTCCTCTGATTATCACAGGTCCTTGCTAGGCCACAGAAAGCTTCCCACCTCTTTTCCTTTGTAGCTGCCCCAGGAGTCCAAACTATGGCCATTCCTTCAATGCTCCCTTAATGTGAGACAGTAATTCACCCTTTGGGCACTGCACCAATAGGCCAGGAACATTGGTGTATGCCTACCCCAGGGAAAAGTCATAGGCCAATGTGATCTCTCTTGGCACTGAGTTGTTCTGCTTTAAGGAAGAGGCTGATATAGGTAAAGTGAAATTCTTCTTCTTACCCATTTCTATGTGGCTGTTCTCAGTTTTGTGCTTGTTTGTGGTACAGAAACTTCTTAATTGCATTTTGACCTCTCATAAAGGTATTTTGGTCCATATATCACTGTTAAGTTGGTGTTTCTGTGGGAGCACAAAGACTGGGACTTCCCATTCTGCCAACTTGTTGACATAATTCCATTCCAAAGAATTTTTATTGTGAATGGATGCTAAATTTTTTTCAAAAGGTTTTTCAGCACCTATTGGTATGATTATATGTTTTTTTAAAAAATTAATTATTAGCATTGGTTGGTTTTTCAATATTGAGCCAGTTTGCATTACTGGGATGAACACCACTTGATGATGATGTACTATCTGTTGCATATATTACTGAATTCTGTTTGCTAATATTTCATTAAGAATTTTTGTGTCTGTATTCCTGAGAGATCTTAATTTGTAGTTTTCTTAATTTGTAATGTCCTTGTCTGGTTTTAACATAGGGTGAAGCTGACCTTATAAAATAATTGAGAGATGTTCTTTTTTCTTCTTTCTGGGAATAAATATAGAGAATTAATGTTGTTTTTTGCTTTCATGGTTTGGTAAAATTCACTAGTGAAACAATCTGGACCTGAAATTTCCTTTATTTTTTGCAAGATTTTTACTACACATTCAATTTTTAAAAATAAATCCAGGGATATTCAGGTTACCTCTCTCTTCCTTAGTGAGCTTTGGTACTTATTATTTTTTTATGAAATTGGTCCAATTCACTAAAGTTGACAAATTTACTGGCATAGACTTGTTCATAGTTTTCCATTTCTATCTACTTAACGTCTATGTGATGAGTAGTGATGTCCTCTCTTTTATTCCTGACATTGTTATTATGTGTCTTTCTTTCTCTCTCTCTGTTTTTGTTGTGTTGTTGTTTCGGCTAGAACTTTATCGAATTATTAATCTTGTCAAAGAACTAGCTTTTGATCTTTTTGATTCTCTATTGTTTTCCTGTTTTCATTTTCATTGATTTCTCCTCTAATTTTTATTACTTTCTTTCTGCTTGTCTTAGGTTTAGTTTTCTCTTTCTTTCTAGTTTACTAGGATGAACTGTTAGGGTTTTAAAATTTTTAGATATATATTTTTTCTTTTCTATCATATACCCTTAGTGCTATACATTTCCCTCTAAGCTTTGTTTCACAAAATTTGAAATATTGTATTTTCATTTTGTTCAAAATAGTGTTTATTTTGCTTGTTACTTGCTCTCCTCCTTGATCCATGTGTTACAAGTTTATTGTTTAATTTCCATATATATGGGCATTTTCAAGATATATTTCTTTTCCTGAATTTTGTTTAATTCCATATTTTCAAAGGATTCACATTACAATTTTTTCTTCTTTTAAAATTATTTGTTGTGTAGTCCAAAATATGTTCTACCTTGGTAAATGTTCTATGTTCGTTTGAGTAGAATGTGTGTTCTGCTGCTTTTGGATGGAGTGTTTTATAAAAGTCAGTTATCAAGTTAGTTGAGAATGCTGTCAGGCCATTTATCCTTGTGGATTTTCTGTCTACTTATTTATCAATTATTTAGAGAGTCATGTTGAAGTATCCAGCTATAATTGTGCATTTGTCTAATTCTCTTTTCAGTTTTAATCTCATGTATTTTAAAGCCCTGTGGTTAGGTACACGCATGTTTAGGATTGTTATGTCTTTTTGAAGCATGGGCTCCTTTTTAATTATGCAACATTCCTCTTGGAATGGTAGGCTTACATGTTCTGGAGTATACTTTGTCCACATTTAATATAGCTGCTCCAGATTTCTCTTTTTTAAAAAAAATAAATTCATTTATTTATTTGTTTTTATTTTTGGCTGTGTTGGGTCTTTGTTCTGTGTGCGGGCTTTCTCTAGCTGCAGCGAGTGGTGCGCGGGCTTCTCATTGTCGTGGCATCTCTTGTTGCAGAGCACGGGCTCTAGAGTGCAGGCTCAGTAGTTGTGGCACACGGGCTTAGTTGCTCCACGGCATGTGGGAATCTTCCCGGGACAGGGATCAAACCTGTGTCCCCTGCATTGGCAGGCAGATTCCCACACACTGTGCCACCAGGGAAGCCCTGCTCCAGATTTCTTTTGGTTAGTGTTTACATGGTAAATTATTCCTGATATATTTACAAGTGCTCAATCTGCATCTTTACATTAATATGTGTTTCTTTTAGACAGCATAATGTTAGGTCTTGTTTTTATTTGTCTTGAACTCTTATGTGTTCAGTCCACTCACTTTAATGTGATTATTGATACAGTTTGATTTAAATATGCCATTTTTCTAGCTTTTTCTTATTCATTGTATTTGTTCTTTATTTCTTTTTTCCTCTTTTCCTGCCTTCTTTGATTTTAATCATGCCTTTTATACTATTTCATTTCATGTCATAAATAGAGTTACTATTTGCCCCTCTTTTAAAAACTATTTTAGTGGTTACTCTAGGGTTTATGATATACATTGTTAAATAACCTGAGCCCATGCTTAAATAACATACCAATTTGCGAATATTTAAAGGATCTTATAAAAATTCTTCCTTTCCATTCCTTGCAACACTACTGTCATACATTTAACATATGCTATAAATGCTCAGTACTATTTTTGCTTTACACAATTATATTATGCAGCAGTTTAAACAAAGTATTATATATTACATTCATTTATTCCATTTCTGATGCTCTTCATTTCTTTGTGTAGACCTAATTTACAGACTTGTATTCCACTTCTTCTGCCTAAAAAACTTCCTTAGGCATTTCTTGTGGGGTAAATCTGCAGGCAGTGGATTTCATCAATATTTGTTTGCCTGAGAATGTAATTTCTTTTCAACTTTGAAAGATAATTTTGTGAGATATAGAATTCTTGGTTGAAATTTTTTTCAATATTTATATGTCACTCCAATGTCTCCTTTCTTGCAAGGTGTATTAGTTTCCTAGGACTGCTGTCAAAAAGTACCATACACTGGGTGGCTATAAACAACAGAAATTTATTCTCTCTCAGTTCTGGAACCTAGAAGTCCAAAATCAAGTTATCAGAAAGACCATACTTATTCTGAGACACTGGATAGAATCCTTCCTTGCTTCTTTATAGCTTCTGGTGGTGGCCAGAAATCTTTTGTGTTCCTTGGCTTGCAGCTGCACCACTGCAATCTTGTCACATGGTGTTCTCCCCGAGTCCCTGTTTTCTCTTTTTATAACTATACTAGTCATATTGCATTAGGACACACCCTGATCAAGTATAGCCTGATATTAACTTGTTTACATCTGTAAAGACTCTGAATAAGGTCACATTCATTCACAGGTACTAGGGTTTGGCCTTCATCATAACTGGCGGGGGAGGGGGGGACAATTCAACCCACAACACAGTTTGTGATGAGAATTTACTCTCTTATTCTTCTTCCTCTGTAGGTACAGTGTTTGTTTTCTCTGGTTACCTCAAAGTTTCATTTTGTCTTTGTTTTTCAGTAGTTTCAATATTATATGCCTGTGTGTGTGTGTGTGTGTGTGTGTGTGTGTGGTATTTATCACGTTTTGCATTCTCTGAGCTTCTTGGATCTGTGATTTGGTGTCTGTCACTGATTTTGGGAAAATATCATCGATTATTTATTTAAATATTTCTTCTTCCCCACTCTCTCTTCTCCTTCTGTAATTCCAGTTACATATGTGTTACACCATTCGATATTGTCTCACATCTCTCAATTTCCCTATTCTCATTTTATCTTCACTCTTTTTTTTTTTTTGCATGACAATTTGGGAAATTTCTATGGCTCTTTTTTCAAGTTCATTGACTCATTCATTAGCTGTGTAAATCTACTGGCAAGTCTTCCAAAGGCATTCTTCTTATTTGCTACCGTATTTTTTAGTTGCTTTTTATTTTTTCTTATTAGTAATCTATTTTACACATATTAATGTATATATGTCAATTCCAATCTCCCAGCTCATCCCCCTCGCCCCACTTTCCCCCCTTGGTGTCCATACGTTAGCTCTCTACATTTGTGTCTCTATTTGTGCCTTGAAAACAAGTTCATCTGTACCATTTTTCTACATTCCAAATATATATGTTAATATATATTTGTTTTTCTCTTTCTGACTTACGTAACTCTGTATGACAGTCTCTAGATCCATCCACGACTCTACAAGTGACTTAACTTCATTCCTTTTTATGACTGAGTAGTATTCCATTGTATAAATGTACCACATCTTCTTTATCCATTCATCTGTCGATGGGCATTTAGGTTGCTTCCATGACCTGGCTATTGTAAATAGTGCTACAATGAACATTGGGGTGCATGTGTCTTTTTGAATTATGGTTTTCTCTGGGTATAGCCCCAGTAGTGGGATTGCTGGGTCATATGGTAATTCTATTTTAAGTTTTTTAAGGAACCTCCATACTGTTCTCCGTAGTGGCTGTATCAATATACATTCCCACCAACAGTGTAAGAGGGTTCCCTTTTCTCCACACCCTCTCCAACATTTGTTGTTGTAGATTTTCTGATGATGTCCATTCTAACTGGTGTGAGGTGATACCTCATTGTAGATTTGATTTGCATTTCTCTAAAAATTAGTGGGGTTGAGCAGCTTTTCATGTGCCCCTTGGCCATCTGTATGTCTTCTTTAGAGAAATGTCTATTTAGGTCATCCACACAGTTTTGATTTGGTTGTTTTCTTTAATATTGAACTGCATGAGCTATTTATATATTTTCAAGATTAATCCTTTGTCTGTTGATTCATTTACAAATATATTCTCCCATTCTGAGGGTTGTCTTTTTGTCTTGTTTATAGTTTTCTTTGCTGTGCAAAAGCATTTAAGTATCATTAGGTCCCATTTCTTTTTAAATTTCCATTTCTCTAGGATTTGGGTCAAAAAAGATCTTGCTGTGATTTATGTCAAAGAGTGTTATTCCTATGTTTTCCAATAAGAGTTTTATAGTGTCTGGTCTTACATTTTTGTCTTTAATCCATTTTGACTTTATTTCTGTGTATGGTGTTAGGAAGTCTTATTATTATTTTTTTTTGTATGAGGGTTCCAATTTATCCACACTTGTTATCTTTTTTTAACATCTTTATTGGAGTATAATTGCTATAAAATGGTGTGTTACTTTCTGCTTTATAACAAAGTGAATCAGCTATACATACACATATATCCCCATATCTCCTTCCTCTTGCATCTCCGTCACACCATCCCTACCACACCCCTCTAGATGGACACAAAGCACAGAGCTGATCTCCCTGTGCTATGCGGCTGCTTCACACTAGCTATCTATTTTACATTTGGTAGTGTATATATGTCCATGCCACTATCTCACTTCATCCAAGCTTACATTCCCCCTCCCTGTGTCCTCAAGTCCATTCTCTATGTCTTCGTCTTTATTCCTGTACTGACCCTAGGTTCTTCAGAACCTTTTTTTTTTTTAGATTCCATATATATGTGTTAGCATATGGTATTTGTTTTTCTCTTTCTGGCTTACTTCACTCTGTATGACAGACTCTATGTCCATCCATCACACTACAAATAACTAAATTGTGTTTCTTTGTATGACTGAGTAATATCCCATTGTATATATGTGCCACATCTTCTTTATCCAGTCCTCTGTCGGTGGAAACTTAGGTTGCTTTCATGTCCTGGCTATGGTAAATAGAGTTGCAATGAACCTTGCGGTATATGACTCTTTTTGAATTATGGTTTTCTCAGTGTATATGCCTAGTAGTGGGATTGCTGTGTCATATGGTAGTTCTATTTTTAGCTTTTTAAGGAATCGCCATACTATCCTCCATAGGGGCTGTATCAATTTACATTCCCACTAACAGTGCAAGAGGGTTCCTTTTTCTCCACACCCTCTCCAGGATTTATTGTTTGTAGATTTTTTGATGATGGCCATTCAGACTGGTGTGAGGTGATACCTCATTGTAGTTTTGATTTGCATTTCTCTAATGATTAGTGATGTTGAGCACCCTTTCATGTGTGTGTTGGCAATCTGCATATTTTCTTTGGAGAAATGTCTCTTTACGTTTTCTGCTCATTTTTGGATTTGGTTGTTTCTTTTTTTGATATGGAGCTGTGTGAGCTGCTTGTATATTTTGGAGATTAATTATTTGTCCATTGAGTCATTTGCAAATATTTTCGTGCATTCTGAGGGTTGTCATTTCGTCTTGCTTATGGTTTCCTTTGTGATGCAAAAGCTATTAAGTTTCATTAGGTCCCATTTGTCTATTTTGGTTTTTATTTCCATTTCTCTAAGAGGAGGGTCAAAAAGGATTTTGCTGAGATTTATGTCATAGAGGGTTCTGCCTTTGTTTTCCTCTAAGAGTTTTATAGTGTTTGACCTTACATTCAGGTCTTTAATCCATTTTGGGTTTATTTTTGTGCATGGTGTTAAGGAGTGTTCTAATTTCATTCTTTTACATGTAGCTCTCCAGTTTTCACAGCACCACTTAGTGAAGAAGCTGTCTTTTCTCCATTGTATATGCTTGCCTCCTTGATCAAAGATAAGGTGATCATATGTGTGTGGGTTTATTTCTGTGCGTTCTACCTTATCCATTGATCTATATTTCTGTTTTTGTGCCAGTACCATACTGTCTTGAGTACTGTAGCTTTGTAGTATAGTCTGAAGTCTGGAAGCCTGCTTCCTTCAGCTACGTTTTCCTTTCTCAAGATTGCTTCGTTATTCAGGGTCTAAATGCATTTGTATGCGTTTCCATACAAATTGTGAAATTTTTTGTTCTAATAGTGTGAAAAATGCCAGTGGTAGTTTGATAGGGATTGCATTGAATCTGTAGATTGCTTTGGGTAATATAGTCATTTCACAATGTTTATTCTTCCAATCCAAGAACATGGTATATCTCTCCATCTGTTGGTATCATCTTTAATTTCTTTCATCAGTGTCTTATAGTTTTCTGCATACAGGTCTTTTGTCTCCTTAGTTAGGTTTATTCCTAGATATTTTATTCTTTTTGTTACAATGGTAAATGGGAATGTTTCCTTAATTTCTCTTTCAGATTTTTCATCATTAGTGTATAGGAATGCAAGAGATTTCTGTTTATTAATTTTGTATTCTGCTATTTACCCAATTCATTGGTTATCTCTAGTAGTTTTCTGGTGGCATCTTTACGATTATCTATGTATAGTATCATGTCATCTGAAGTGACAGATTTACTTCTTCTTTTCTAATTTGGATTCCTTTTATTTTTTTTTCTTCTCTGAGTGCCATGGGTAGGACTTCCAAAACTATGTTGAGTAAGAGTGATAGTGGACATCCTCGTCTTGTTCCTTATCTTAGAGGAAATGCTTTCAGTTTTTCACCATTGAGAATGATGTTAACTGTGGGTTTGTTTTATATGGCCTTTATTATGTTGAGGTAGGTTCCCTCTATGCCCACGTGCTGGAGAGTTTTTATCATAAATGGGTGTTGAATTATGTCAAAAGCTTTTTCTGCATCTATTTAGATTATCATATGGTTTTTATCCTTCAGTTTGTTAGTATGGTGTATCACATTGACTGATTTGTGTATACTGAATTATCCTTGCATTCCTGGGATAAACCCCACTTGATCATGCTGTATGATCCTTTTAATGTACTGTTGGATTCTGTTTGCTCGTATTTTGTTGAGGGTTTTTGCATCTATGTTCTTCAGTGATATTGGTCTGTAGTTTTCTTTCTTTGTGACATCTTTTTCTGGTTTTGGTATCAGGGTGATAGTGAATTTGCAGAATGAGTTTGGGAGTGTTCCTCCCTCTGCAATTTTTTGGAAGAGTTTGAGAATGACGGGTGTTATCTCTTCTCTAAAGGTTTGATAGAATTCACCTGTGAAGCCATCTGGTCCTGGACTTTTGTTTGTTGGAAGGGCTAACATATTTCTATTTCCACCATTTTCTTTGAGTTCCTATAGTTTCCATATCTCTTCTGAAATCGCCTATCTGCCTTGCATCTGGTCAAATTTTCCTGTTAGAGTTTTTAACACATTCATCATGCTTATTTTTAATTCCACATCTGATAGTTCCTAAATCCATGCATATCTGAGTCTGGTTCTGATAATTGGTTTGTTTCTTCACATTGTAATTTTTCTGTTTCTCTTTTTTTCATTTTGACTCCCTTCACCCATTGTTTTATTTTAACTTTAAAAATCCACTGTAAATTCTTGTTGCAAGACTGACATTTTTTTAGGTTATTAGATATGGAGGAAATAAGCCTCTGATATGGGGATTTGTGTTAAGCTAGGCAGAAGTTTTATTCTATTTGAAGTTTTTTCTTACTATGGCTACCAGTGCTGAAATTTACTGTTGCCATGGATAGTAGAGGCTTGAAATTCCTCTAGTGGTATTGTTTTTTTCTCCCACATTGGTTTTCAGCATTTTCTTTATCCTGATCCCAAGATAGATTCTGTCTCTTGAAGACCTCCTAGCTGTAACCCACTGTTATTACTGAATACTTTTTACTGTGGTGATAGGGTGTGGGGAACTGGGGGGTATTATGTAATGTTCTCATTATGCCTCAGTATTTGGAGAACACAGTGAGCCTATCTCTCAGTGATGTGGCTTTCACAGGCTTTTGTATTACTCTTGAAAGCCTGGAGTTTATATCATCCTCATTTCTTTCCCCCAGCTAAAGCAGATATCCACCAATATTATCTGTCTACAGCTTGAGGACCTTCCCCCTACAGATTAAGGGTTTCATTTTATATTTTACCTAGTTGAGATTGTGGACCTAGATCTGGGCACAGTTCTATTCCTCCAGCCACACTGGTATTTCACTAGTGCCCCCAGGGGATATTCTGCACCCTTCTAATTAAGAGTTTTGTTCTGTAAAGTAAAAGGACCTGGGCAGATTTCCCAGTGACTTGGACTTTCCTTGCCCCAGTCAGCAATATAAGGGTGGGAGGTGATTTCTCCAGGTTCTTCTTGGCCCTCATTTTCAGGGCTTGGTGGAGTTCCTCCAAAAGCTTGCAAAATACTGGGAAACTTCCTTTCTCAGGTCATTGTGTCTCAATGAAGGTCCCTCTCTAAATTTTGGCATGGCTATTAGTTCTGTGAATTCAGCTCTATGTTGAAATTACATAAAGTCATTAATATATTGTTTACCCAGCTATTTTCTATATCTCTCCATATTTGAGCTGTAAATGAAAGTCAAGCCTTCATATTTGAAGGGTACTTGTGTTGGATATAGGATATTGGTTTGACAATTTGGGGTTTTTTCTTTCAACAAGTTAGAGATGTCACTCAATTGTCTTCTTGTTTGAGAATTCTGCTTTAATTTATCTTTATTCTTTTGAAGGCAATGTGTCTTTTTTTCTATGGCTGGCTTTAAGATTTTCTCTTTGTTTTTCAGCAGTTTGAATATCATGTGCCTAGATATGTGTGTTTGTGTGTGTGTGCTGGCATTTACCTTGCTTGGTGTTCTCTAAACTTCTTGGTTCTGTGGCTTAGTGTTCTGTCACTGGTTTGGTTAATTCACAACAATTATTTCTTCAAATATTAATTCCGGTCTACTTTCTCTTTCTTTTCATTATGGAATTTCAATTATACATATAATACACTGTTTGATATTGTCCCCACAGCTCTTGAATGTTCTATTGTGTTTTTCTCACTTTTTTCTCTTTGTATTTTTTTTTTTTTTTTTTTTTTTGCGGTACATGGGCCTCTCACTGTTGGGGCCTCTCACTGTTGGGGCCTCTCCCATTGTGGAATACAGGCTCCGGATGTGCAGGCTCAGCGACCATGGCTCACGGGCCTAGCCACTCTGCAGCATGTGGGATCTTCCTGGACTGGGGCATGAACCCGTGTCCCCTCCATCGGCAGGTGGACTCTCAACCACTGCACCACCAGGGAAGCCCTTTTCTTTGTATTTGAATTTGTATAATTTCTATTGACCTATCTTCAAGTTTACTGATTCTTTCATAGCTGTTTTGAGAATATTGATTAGCTTAAAAAGACACTGTAAACATTATTATGGCAAGAAAAAAAGCAGAACAGACTGAAAAATAACAAATTATCTTAAACTTAAATAAAATGAAGGTATTCTTCATTTTATCTCTAGCACTTTATTTGATTCTTTCTTATAGTGTTTAATCTCTCTACTTAAATTATCTATTTAATATTGCATGTTGTCTATCTTTTCCATTAGATACTTTAACATATTATTAATTATAGTTGTTTTAAATTCCCTGCCTAATATTTCTAATATCTGTGTCATATCTGAGTCTAATTTTAATGATTGCTTTGTCTCTTCAGACTGGGTTTTTCTTGCCTTTATTTTATGCCTTGTAAGTTTTTTGTTGCAAGCTGGACATGATGTATGGGATAGTAGATATGAAGGTAAATCTTTTAATGCTTGGTTATGAGTCAGCTTTTCCCTCTTCTAAGCTTTTACTGTTAAGGTGTGTTTTAATGTAGTCAGGAATTGCACTGCAGTTGAAATTTGTTGTTGCTATGGTTACCAGAGTTGAAGATCATTGCTGCTTTAACCAGGGTTAAAGGGGGATTTTTTTTGCTGTTGTTGCTATGGGTACCAGAGCCTTGGTATTCTTCTAGTAATTTCTTTTTGCTCTCATGATGTTTGCTTCTATCCAAAGTGAGTCTGTCTCTTACAGATCCACCAGTTGTATCCCACTGTTATTGTTACTGTATACTCGTTAGATTAGTGTTGGAGAGTGAGTGGGTAAGATGCATGTATTTGATCTTTTGATTTAGTCTCAGTGTTAGGCAGGGGCTGTATACCTGGATCTTGAGGATGAAGACTTCACAATTGTTCTTGCCCATCCTCCAAATGTAATGATAGGCTTAACAACTATTCCTTTCCTTCCTTCAAGGGAGAGCCTTGCTCTTCTCCCTGTTCCCTTACCTTATCTGTTGTGGGTTTCCTCCAGTGTTGTCAAATTGTTGTTGTGATGCTCCCTTCCTCTTACATATTAAGGCTTTTTCTAATTTAAACTTCCTACCACCTTTTATGGTGTCTGATGGCATATTTCCCAAGTTAGCAGATAATGAGGTACTCTTTCTCCTTAAAGGTTCCTGCCTGACTAAATTTTGAGTTGGCTTTTTGCCTTGTTTTCAGATTACTTTTTTCCTGTTTTCTGAGGAGTTTAAGATAATTTGTTATTTTTCAGTCTATTCTGCTTTTTACTTGCCATAATAATGTTTACAGTGCACTTTTAAGTTTTCTACATTTTTGAACTGAAAGCAGGAGTCAATGGATAAGTCAGCTTTGCAGCAGAATTTGGGTGTAAAAAAAAAGAATTTGGGTGTAACAGGTAAATTTTTATTTTGACATTTGAATAAACATATGAGACATTTGTGTTTGGCTAATGTTCAAATGAGATTTTGAGACATCTGAATGAGAAAATATAAGATATGATAGTAAATATTTGTTATTGTTTCTTTTAGATGATGCACACACCCATTCTGGTGTCACCATTGCCCATCCATTGTCACACATTCACTCAGACATCACTGGTGACTATTCTTATGGTGCACACATGCAGATACATTCATTCAGACATAAAAACCACATCAAATCCTCCTTTCTTCCATACACTCAGGGTCCAGCATAAACTACTTACTTTTCTCTCAAAGCTGCTGTTCTCCTATTTTCTAGTTTAGTGAAAGGCACCAGAACCTCCCAGCCACCCAAGCCACAAGCCAATCTGGAGTCGCCTTTGGTTTCCCTACCCTATCACTCACCAAGACTTTTTCTGCCAACCTCTGCTGTGTGTCACTATACTATTCCCTCCTTAGCAGCCCAATTACCACTGCCTTATTTCAGTGTCCCTTGGACCACCATACCAACATTCTCACTGACATCCTTCCAATCCATCATCTACCCTACAACCAAATGGTCTTTATGATTAAAAAATCTGACCACATTATTACTCTGAATAAATAATATTAATTAATAGCCTCCCATTGTCCTTTAGGATAAAGTTCACATTTTTAGCATGGCCTTTAAGGCCCTTCTTGACCTGGTTTCTGCATATCACTTCTCCTGTGTGTGTAGGTATCTCTCCTCTTATGGACAAGACAGGCCTACTAGCCAGTGACCCTCTTTTAGTTGCCTTTGTTTCTCTGATGACTAACAACAGGCTGGTGATACAAGAGGCCTTTAATAAACACAACTTGATGTTATATACTCACTAACATATCATGCTTAATATGTCTCAGATATTACTATAGTAATTTAACCATAATATAACAATTAGCACATTATAAAATATATCCCCAAAGATTACAGAAACGTGATCAGATGTTACAATTTTGATTTCTTTCTCTCTCTCAGAAATGTGTGTGTCCCTCAGATGTCATAAACACTGATTCCTTGTCTTTTACGTTCATCCAGATGTCACACACATCACACACATCCATTTAGATCATACCTACAGAGTAGAATGTCAGACTTGAAAGTCACATACATGTTCACTGTCCTACTACAGATACAGATGATAGAAACACACACTGAGAAGTAACAAACCACTCAAAAATTACACAATCAGAGGTAAAATATGTTTATGCACATGCTATACACTTTAACTCAGATGAAACACTCATCCTGATATTATCCAGGTATTGTAGTATTGCACATGTACACATTTTAACCCAAATTCCTTCATGCTATGCATACTTATTTAGAAAGTATACATACCATTGGTACACAAAACTCTAATATCAATATTAGAAAGCACTTTAAGTACATATTTTGAGAAACATACTTCATTGGAAACCGTAAAAATAGAATAAAAAGTTTTAGGAGGTTAAATAAGAGAATCCAATCATTTCATCAGTTGTGAAATGTATGGAACTCAGACATCAGCTGAGATCTCTATGCTCCTTTAGGTTCAGATAATATTGTTTTAAAACTGCATTCTGTAAGTCATATGAGAATCATACATTCTCTCTAAGGTTTCTGTGAATTTCTTGACAGATTGCTTTCTCATTGTCACATTAGACTTTGAGTGTTTGCTTTCCTTATTCCACCAAAATATCAATCCAGGTTATGAACTCAGCCCCTTCCACAATTCCCTCAAAGAATGGTAAAAGTAATATAACTTAGTCATGATTTGAAGAGCAGCAAACAACTTCAGCAATGCAAGCAATGTGAAAAAGAGCAACTTTTTTCAAGAAAATCATTCAATAATCTCACACCTGAGGATTTTTCTTTCCACATGTTACCTCTCTCATCAAGTTAGCAATATTATCACCTGCCTCTTCCTATTCTCCCTTTTTCCACTATAGCATATTCTTCTTGGCTTATTCCTCAGAATTAAAAATTCTACTTATTCTGCTTTACAGAGTAGTTCATCTTTCTAACATCTACTCTTAAATTTATCACCAGGACCATTTTAGATCCTTGATGGTCCTCAGAAAAACAAAAGGGCTATTGAATTAATTGAAAATATCCACCATCTTTAGAAGACAGGTTAGAAATAAATAAGTTTTTCCTCTCTAATGCATAAATATACAAAAGTAAATATTTTATATAACAATACTAATAAGTAAAAAATAATTGTAAATGAGGACCTCATTTACAATTATAACAAACTTATAAATGATGTATAAAATTATGAAACACTACTGAGGAACAGAAATAGAGGATTACACACATGGAGGGGTATTTATTAAACAGGCTCCAGTCAGGGAAAAATCACACTAGGAATTCTCACATGAAATTATTTTATTGTAGTAAAATACAGATAGCAAAATGTAGCTTTCTAACTATTTTAAAGTGTATAAGTCAGGTCATTGAGTATACTTACAGTGTTGTGCAACCACCATCACACAAGAAATTTAACATAGGACACTGGAACGGATAATTTGGGGGAAAACTGCAAGGGCAAAAGGTAAGGAGCGATATGATACCAGGGACCCAATGCTGTTAATGTCCTGAACAATGGAGCTCATGAACTTGTACCTATTGTTGTGTTTTAACATTCTGTCACTGTAAGTTCAAATAATGCAAAGAGGTCCTTTTACAACCTGCATTAGAACTGCCATAAAAAAAAGAATAAAGAAAAATGAACAGAGCCAAAGGGACTGATAAGATACAATTTTTTAATGTACTCATTATTGAAGTCCCAGAAGAAAGAGAGAGAGAAGGATTCTTGAAGCAATAGTGACTGAAAACTTCAAAAATTTAATAAAATACAAGGATGTTTAAGTCCAAGAAATTCAAAAAACTCCAAATAGCCTAAACCCAAAGAGATCCACATCTAAACTCAATATAATCAAACTTTCAAAAGTGTGTATATACACACACACACACACACACACACAAAATATATAAATATGTAATTTGTAATAGAAGGGATTTGGGCCAAGATGGTGGAGTTGAAAGACCCTGAGCTCACCTCCTTTCATGAGCCCACTAAAACCACAACTGTCTGCAGAACAGCCATCTATTAGAAAGACTGAAACCTACCAGAGAAGATCTTCTACAACTAAAGACATAAAGAAGGAACCACAATGAGATAGATAGGAGGGACAGACTCATTATACAATCAAGTCCCATACCCCCAGGTGGGTGACCCACAAACTGGAGAATAATTATAGTGCAGAGGTTCTCCTACAGAAGTGAGAGTTCTGAGCCCCACATTGGGTTCTTCAGGCCAGGGGTCCTGCACTGGGAAGATAAGCCCCCAGATCATTTGGCTTTGAAGGTCAGCAGAGCCAAATTTTGGGACTCCTAAATGACTGCAGGAAACAGAGACTTCACTCTTAATGGGCACACACAAAATCTCATGTGCACTGGGACCCAGGCAAAAGCAGTAGCTTGATAGCTGCCTGGGCCAGACATACCTGTTGGTCTCGGAGACTCTCCCAGAGAGATGGAGATGGCTCTGACTCACCCTGGGGACATAGACGCTGGCAGCAGCCATACTTGGGAGCTCATTCTACTGCATGGAAGCCAGATCTGGTAGGTGCCATTAGCTCATTAATGCCAAGACCTGGCCACACCCAAAAACTATGGGCACCACTTTTAAGACACCTCAGGCCAAACAACTAACAAGGTGGGGACACAGCCCGACTCATCAACAGACAGACTGTCTACAGACTTCTTAATCCACAGCACCTCTAGACATGCCTCTACACATGGATCTGCCCACCAGAGGGCCAACAGTCAGCTCTGTCCACCAGTGGGTGAGCATTGGCCTTGAACTCTGGAAAGCCTGTGTTAGCCCTAGACCAGCCTCACCCACCTGGAGGTAGACACCAGATTCAAGAAAACTACAATCCCAAAGCCTGCAGACCCAGCCAGCCCACAACAGGGCAGACTACACCCTTGGTCCAGCTGGACCCCAACCCTGAACACTAGTAGGCCAAAACAAATTTTGGGATTCCCTGGACACCATACCCAACTGTGTCAGGAACTGAACCTCCCACCAGCCATCTGACACCATCTCTTGGATCCCTGGGCCCTGTAGCCAGACTCTAGGACCCAGTTCTTCCTCCCAGTAGCCCAGCACTAACCCCAGTACCTGGATTCACCCACCAGTGGGGCGGCAACAGACCCAGAGTGTTCAATATACTGATTCCAGCTACCAGTGAGTCAGCAGTAGCCCTGGGGACCCCTCCCAGGGTTTTGCAGTCAGCTGCCTCATGGCCAAGCCCCACTAACCAGCAGCCAGCAGAATCTACAGAAAGCAGAGCCTGGCAAACAACCTACCAACCAAGGGGGCCAACCAAGCCTACTAGACTGCCCACATAGTCAGCCTGTGACAACAGAAGGACCTACACAGCTCTCTTGGGGGAGTCTTTATAGCATGTAGCTTGGGTTATTAGAGGGCAGTGTGCTTCAGGGACACATAGAAATTCCCCTACAGAAGGCCACTGCTCCAAGGTCAGGAAATGTAAATAACTTACTACATACTTTAAAATACCAATAGCAACTTAGACAAAATAAGGCAGCAGAGAAACAAGTTCCAGACGAAGGAACAAGATAAAACCCCAGAAGAAGAACTAAGTGAAGTGGAGATAGACAACCTACCTGAGAAAGAGTTCAAGGTAGTGATCATAAAGATGATGAAAGAACTCAGGAGAAGAATAGATGCACAGAATGAGAAATTAGAAGGTTTCAACAAAGACTTAGAAAATAGAAAGAACAACCAAACAGATATGAAGAGTACAATAACTAAAACAAAAAATACACTAGAAGGAATCAATAGTAGGCTAAATGATACAAAGGAGCAGATCAGTGAGCTGAAAGACAGAGTAGTGGAAATTACAGCCACTGAACAGAAAAAAGAAATAAGAATGAAAAGAAATGAGGATAGTTTAAAAGAGACCTCTGGGACTACATCAAGCACACTAATATTTGCATCATAGGGATCCCAGAAGGAGAAGAGAGAGAGAAAGGGCCTTAGAAAATATTTGAAAACATAATAGGTTGAACACTTCCCTAACCTGAGAAAGCAAACAATCACCCAAATCCAGGAAGCTCAGAGTTCCACACAGAATGAACCCAAATAGGAACACACCAAGATGCATTGTAATTAAAATGATAAAAATGACATATAAAGAGAGAATATTAAAAGAAACAAGGGAAAAGCAACAAATAATGTACAAGGGAACTCCCATAAAGCTATCAGCTGTTTTCAGTAGAAACTCAGCAGGCCAGAAGGGAGTGGCATGATATATTCAAAGTGATGAAAGGGAAAAACAATTAAGAATACTCTGTCCAGCAAGGCTTTCCTTCAGATGTGAAGGAGAGATCAGAAGCTTTACAGATAAGCAAAAGCTAAAAGAGTTCACACCACCAAACCAGCATTACAACAAATGTTAAAGGAACTTATCTAGGCAAAAGAAGAAAAGACCACAACTAGAAACAAGAAAATTACAAAGTGAAAAGGATCACCAGTAAAAGCAAACATACAGTAAAGGTATGAAATCATCCACAGACAAAGCTAGTAAGGAGATTAAAAGACAAAATAATAAAATCATCTATATCGACAATGAGCCATTAAGGATACACAAAACAATTAGAGATAAAATATGAAATCAAGAACAGTAATTGTGAAGAGAGGTGAGCACAAATGCAGGATATCTAAAACACATTTGAAAGTAAGAGATCAGCAACTTAAGTGTATATAGATAGATAGATATAGATATAGATATGTTTGTGGTTACCATGAGATTTTTCTATAGCTATAGCTATATATAT
>NW_021703779.1:45392871-45423999 GCF_005190385.1 Monodon monoceros
AAAAATCTCATGGTAACCACAAACCACAAATCAAAAATGTATAATGGATATATACACAAAAAACAGAAAAGGGAATCCAAACATAACACTAAAGATAGGCACGAAATCACAAGAGAAGAGAGCAAAAGGAGAAGAAAGGGGAAAAAAGAACTACAAAAACAAATCCAAAACAATTAACAACATGGCGATAAGAACATACATATTGATAATGACCTTAAATGTAAATGTACTAAATGCTCCAACCAAAAGACAGAGTGGCTGAGTGGTTACAAAAACAAGACCCTTATATATGCTGCCTACAAGAGACTCACTTCAGATATAGAAGCACACACAAACTGAAAGTGAGGATATTGAAAAAGATAGTTCAGGCAAATAAAAATCAAAAGAAAGCTGAAGTAGCAATATTTATGTCAGGGGAAATAGGCTTTAAAATAAAGATTGTTACAAGAGACAAAGAAGGGCACTACATAATAATCAAGGGAACCATCCAAGAAGAAGATATAACACCTGTAAATATATATGCCCTCAACATAGGAACACCTCAATATATAAGGCAAATATTAGTGGACATAAAGGGAGCAATCAACAGTAACACAGTAATAGCAGGGGACTTTAACACCTCACTTACATCACTGGACAGATCATCCAGACAAAAGATCAATAAGGAAACACTTGTCTTAAATGACACATTAGATGAGATGGATTTAATTGATATATATAGAGCATTCCACCTGAAAGCAGCAGAATCCACTTTCTTTTCAAGTGCACACAGAACATTCTTCAGGATAGATCATATGATAGGCCACAAAACAAGCCTCAGTAAATTTAAGAAAATTGAAATCTTACCAGGCATCTTTTCCAACCACAACACTATGAGACTAGAAATCAACTACAAGAAAAAAAACCTGCAAATAACACAAACACATGAAGGGTAAACAAGATGCTACTAAATAACTAATGGCTCACTGAAAAAATCAAAGAGGATATAAAAAAAGTAGCTAGAGGCAAATGAAAATGAAAACACAATGATCCAAAACCTGTGGGATGCAGGAAAAGCAGTTCTAAGAGGGAAGTATATAGTGATACAAGCTTACCTCAGGAAACAAACAAACAAAAAATCTCCAATAGGCAGATGCGCTTGCCCCAGCCAGTGCCTGCAGAATGCCTTTACATGGAGTCTCCCCAACACCCCAAGGAAGAGGTAGTGGCCGTGCCACACTAGATCAGAGGCCAAGGACAGTGCCCCTGGGATCTGGTGCACACAGAGCTGAGAGACCTTCAAGATGGCAGAGGAGTAAGATGTGGAGATCACCTTCCTCCCCACAAATACATCAAAAACACATCTTCATGTGGAACAGCGCCTACAGAACACCTACTGAACACTGGCAGAAGCACTCAGACTTCCCAAAAGGCAAGAAACTACCCTCGTACCAGGGTAGGGAAAAAGAAAAAACAGACACAAAAGAATAGGGACTGGACTGGCACCTCTGGGAGGGAGCTGTGAAGGAGGAAAAGTTTCCACACACTAGGAAGCCTCTTCACTGGCAGAGACAGGAGGTGGTGGGGGGATGCTTTGGAACCACAGAGGAGAGCACAGCAATGGGGGTGCAGAAGGCAAAGCAGAGAGATTCCCACACAGAGGATCAGTGCCAACTGGCACTCACCAGCCTGAGAGGCTTGTCTGCTCACCGCCAGGGTGGGTGGGGGCTGGGAGCTGAGGCTCTGGCTTCAGAGGTCAGATTCCAGGGAGAGGACTGGGGTTGGCTTTGTGAACACAGCCTGAAGAGGGCTAGTGCACCACAGGTAGCTGTGAGGGAGTCTGCAAAAATGTCTGGAACTGCCTAGGAGGCAAGAGACCATTGTTTCGGGGTGCACAAGGAGAGGGAATTCAAGCACTGCCTAAACGAGCTTGAGAGATGGGGGCGAGCTGCGACTATCAGCACAGACTCCAGAGATGGGCATGAAAGGCTAAGGCTGCTGTTGCAGCCACCAAGAAGCCTGTGTACAAGCACAGGTCACTATCTACACCTCTGCTCCTGAGAGCCTGTGCAGCCCACCACTGCCAGGGTCCCCAATCCAGGGACAACTTCTTCCGGAGAACACACAGTACTCTTCAGGCTGTTGCAACTTCATGCTGGCCTCGCCCGCATTCTATACCACTCCCTCCTCCCCAGCCTGAGTGAGCCAGAGCCCCCTAATCAGCTGCTACTTTAACCCCGTCCTGTCTGAGCGAAGAACAGATGCACTCAGGAGACCTACACACAAAGGTGGGGCCAAATCAAAAGCTGAACTCCAGGAGCTGTGCAAACAAAGAAGAGACAGGGAAATTTCTCCCAGCAGCCTAAGGAACAGCAGAATAAATCTTCACAATCAACTTGATGAACGCTGCATCTCTGGAATACCTGAATAGATAACGAATCATCCCAAAATTGAGGTGGTGGACTTTGGGAGCAACCGTAGACTTGGGGTTCGCTTCTTGCATCTAATTTGTTTCTGGTTTTATGTTTATCTTAGTTTAGTATTTAGGGTTTATTATCATTGGTAGATTTGTTTATTGATTTGGCTGCTCTCTACCTTTATATATATATATATATATATATATATATATATATATATATATATATTTCTTTTTCTCTTTTTGTGAGTGTGTATGCTTCTTTGTGTGATTTTGTCTGTATACTTTTGCTTTTACCATTTGTCCAACATTTCTGTCTCTCCTTTTTTTTTTCTATAGTATTTAGCACTTGTTATCATTGGTGGATTTGTTTCTTGGTTTGATTGCTCTTTTCTTTCTTTCTTTCTTTCTTTTTCTTACTTTTTAATATTTTTATTTTTAATAATTTTTAAATTTTTTATTTCAATAACTTTATTATAATTATTTTATTTTTCTTTCTTTTTTTCTCCCTTACTTCTGAGCCATGTGGATGAAAGGGTCTTGGTGCTCCAGCCAGATGTCAGGCCTGTACCTCTTAGGTGGGATAGCCGAGTTCAGGACATTGGACCACCAGAGACCTCCTGGCTCCACATAATACCAAATGGAAAAAGCTCTCCAAGAGATCTCCATCTCAATATTAAGCCCCAGCTCCACTAAACGACCAGTAAGCTACAGTGCTGGACACCGTATGCCAAACAACTAGCAAGACAGTAACACACACACACCCCATTACCAGAGAGGCTGCCTAAAATCATAATAAGGTCACAGACACCCCAAAACACACCAACGGACGTGTTCCTGCCCACCAGAAAGACGATATCCAGCCTCATCTGCCAAAAAACAGGCACCAGTACCCTCCACCAGGAACCTTACACAACTCACTGAACCAAACATACCCACTGGGGGCAGACACCAAAAACAACAGGAACTACGAACCTGCAGCATGCGAAAAAGAGACCCCAAACACAGTGAGTTAAGCAAAATGAGAAGACAGAGAAACACACAGAAGATGAAGGAGCAAGGTTAAAACTCACCAAACAAAACAAATGAAGCGGAAATAGGTAGACTACCTGAAAAAGAATTCAGAGTAATGATAGTAAAAGAAGATCCAAAATCTTGAAAATAGAATGGAGAAAATAAAAGAAACGTTTAACAAGGACCTAGAAGAACTAAAGAGCAAACACACAATGATGAACAACACAATAAATGAAATTTAAAATTCTCTAGAAGGAATCAATAGCACAATAGCTGAGGCAGATGAACTGATAAGTGACCAGGAAGATAAAATAGTGGAAATAACTACTGCAGAGCAGAATAAAGAAAAAAGAATGAAAAGAATTGAGGACAGTCTCAGAGACCCTTCGGACAACATTAAATGAACCAACATTCTAATTATAGGGGTCCCAGAAGAGGAAGAGATACAGAAAGGAACTGAGAAAATATTTGAAGAGATTATAGTTGAAAATGTCCCTAATACGGGAAAGAAAATAGTCAATCAAGTCCAGGAAGTGCAGAGAGTCCCATACAGGATAAGTCGAAGGAGAAACACGTCAAGACACATATGAACCAAACTATTCAAAATTAAATACGAAGAAAAAATATTAAACACAGCAAGAGAAAGACATCAAATAATATAAGAGGGAATCCCCATAAGGTTAACAGCTGATCTTTCAGCAGAAACTCTGCAAGCCAGAAGGGAGTGGCAGGACATATTTAAAGTGATGAAAGGAAACAACATGCGACCAAGATTATGCTACCCAGCAAGGATCTCATTCAGATTCGATGGAGAAATTAAAACCTTTACAAACAAGCAAAAGCTAAGAGAATTCAGCACCACCAAACCAGCTTTACGACAAATGCTAAAGGAACTTCTCTAGGCAGGAAACAAAAGAGAAGGAAAAGACTTACAACAACAAACCCAAAACAATTAAGGAAATGGTAATAGGAACATACATATATAACTACCTGAAATGTAAATGGATTAAATGCTCCAACCAAAAGACATAGACTGGCTGAATGGATACAAAAAGAAAACCCATATATAAGCTGTCTACAAGAGACCCACCTCAGACCAGGGATACATACAGACTGAAAGTGAAAGGATGGAAAACATATTCCATGCAAATGGAAATCAAAAGAAAGCTGGAGTAGCATTTCTCATATCAGACAAAATAATAGTTAAAATAAAGACTATTACAAGAGACAAAGAAGGACACTACATAATGATCAAGGGATCAATCTAAGAAGAAGACATAACAATAGTAAATATTTGTGCACCCAACATAGGAGCACCTCAATATATAAGGCACATGCTGAGAGCCATAAAAGGGGAAATCAACAATAACACAATCATAGTAGGGGAATCTAACACCCCACTTTCATCAATGGACATATCATCCAAATGAAAATAAATAAGGAAATACAAACTTCAAATGGTACATTAAACAAGATGGACTTAACAGATTTTTATAGGACATTCGATCCAAAAACAACAGAATACACAAATTTCTCAAGTGCTCATGGAACATTTTCCAGGATAACTCATATCTTGGGTCACAAATCAAGCCTTGGTAAATTTTAAAAAATTGAAATCATATCAAGTATCTTTTCTAACCATAATGCTATGAGGCTAGATATAAATTAGAGCAAGAAGTCTGTAAAAAATACAAACACATGGAGGCAAAACAATACACTACTAAATATCCAAGAGATCACTGAAGAAATCAAGAGGAAATCCAAAAATACCTAGAAACAAATGACAATGAAAACACAACAACCCAAAACCTGTGGGATGCAGCAAAAGCAGTTCTAAGAGGGAAGTTTATAGCAATACCATCCTACCTCAAGAAACAAGAAACATATCAAATAAACAACTTAATCTAACACCTAAAGCAATTAGAGAAAGAAGAACAAAAAAAGCCCCAAACTTAGCAGAAGGAAAGAAACCATAAACATCAGATCAGAAATAAATGAAAAACAAATGAAGGAAACAATAGAAAAGATGAAGAGGACTAAAAGCTGGTTCTTTGAGAAGATAAACAAAATTGAGAAACCATTAGCCAGACTCATCAAGAAAACAAAGGAGAAGACTCAAATCAATAGAATTAGAAATGAAGAAGGAGAAGTACCAACTGACACTGCAGAAATACAAAGGATAATGAGAGATTACTACAAGTGATTATATGCCCATAGAATGGACAACCTGGAAGAAATGGACAAATTTCTAGAAAAGTATAACCTTCTGAGACTGAAACAGGAAGAAATAGAAAATATAAACAGACCAATCACAAGCACTGAAATTGAGAATGTGATTAAAAATCTTCCAACAAACAGAAGGCCAGGACCAGATGGCTTCACAGGTGAATTCTATCAAACATTTAGAGAAGAGATAGCACCTATCCTTCTCAAACTCTTCCAAATTTAGCAGAGGGAGGAACACTCCCAAACTCATTCTATGAGGCCACCATCATCCTGATACTAAAACCAGACAAAGATGTCACAAAGAAAGAAAACTACAGGCCAATATCAATGATGAATATAGATGCACAATCCCACAACAAAATACTAGCAAACAGAATCCTACAGCATATTAAAAGGATCATACACCATGATCAAGTGGGGTTTATCTGAAGAATGCATGGATTCTTCAATATACACAAATCAATCAATGTGATACACCATATTAACAAATTGAAAGATAAAAACCATATGATCATCTCAATAGATGCAGAAAAAGCTTTTGACAAATTCAACACTCATTTATGATAAAAACTCTCCAGGAAGTAGGCATAGAGGGAACTTACCTCAACATAATAAAGGCCATATATGGCAAACCCACAGCCAACATCGTTCTCAATGCTGAAAATTTGAAACCATTTCCACTAAGATCAGGAAGAAGACAAGGTTGCCCACTCTCACCACTGTTATTCAACATAGTTTTGGAAATTATAGCCGCAGAAATCAGAGAAGAAAAGAAATTAAAGGATTTTAAATTGGAAAAGGAGCAGTAAAACTGTCACTGTTTGCCAATGACATGATACTATACATAGAGAATCCTAAAGATGCTATGAGGAAACTGCTCTAGCTAATCAATGAATTTGGTAGAGTAGCAGGATACAAAATTAATGCACAGAAATCTCTTGCATTCTTATACACTAGTGATGAAAAATGTGAAAGAGAAATTAAGGAAACACTCCTGTTTACCATTGCAACAAAAAGAATAAAATATCTGGGAATAAACCTACCTAAGGAGACAAAAGACCTGTATGTAGAAAACTATAAGACACTGATAAAAAAAATTAAAGACAATACAAACAGATGGAGAGATATACCATATTCTTGGATTGGAAGAATCAACGTTGTGAAAATTACTATACTACCGAGAACAATCTACAGATTCAATGCAAGCCCTATCAAACTACCAATGGCATTTTTCACAGAACTAGAGTAAAATATTCTTAAATTTTTATGGAAACACAAAGGAACCTGAATAACCAAAGCAATGTGGAGAAAGAAAAAGGGAGCAGGAGGAATCAGGATAGTAGCCTTCAGACTATACTACAAAGCTACAGTAAGCAAGACAGTGTGGTACTGGCACAAAAACAGAAATATAAATCAATGGAACAGGATAGAGCTCCCAGATAAACCCACACACATATGGTCACCTTATTTTTGATAAACAAGACAAGAATATACAATGGAGAAAAGACAGTCTCTTCAATAAGTAGTGCTGGGAAAAACTGGGCAGTCATCTGGAAAAGAATGAAATTAGAACACTCCCTAACACCATACACAAAAATAAACTCAAATGGATCAAAGACTGAAATGTAAGACCAGGCACTATCAAACTCTTAGAGGGAAACATAGGCAGAACACTGTATGATATAAATCACACCAAGATCCTTTTTGCCCCACCTCCTAGAGAAATGGAAATAAGAACAAATATAAAGAAATGGGACCTAATGAAACTTCAAAGCTTTTGCACAGCAAAGGAAACCATAAACAAGATGTAAAGACATCCATCAGAATAGGAGAGAATATTTGCAAATGAAGCAACTGACAAAGGATTAATCTCAAAAGTAAACAAGCAGCTCATGCAACTCAATATCAAAAAAATAAACAATCCAATCCAAAAATGGGCAGAAGACCTAAATAGACATTTCTCCAAAGAAGATATACAGATTGCCAACAAACACATGAAAGGATGCTCAACATCACTAATCATTAGAGAAATGCGGATCAAAACTACAGTGAGGTATCACCTCACACCAGTCCAAATGGCCATCATCAAAATATCTACAAACAATAAATACTGGAGAGGGTGTGGAGAAAAGGGATCTCCCTTGCACCATTGGTGGGAATGTAAATTGATACAGCCACTATGGAGAATGTTATGGAGGTTCCTTACAAAACTAAAAATAGAACTACCATACAACCCAGCAATCCCAGTACTGGGCTTATACCCTGAGAAAACCAGAGTTCAAAAGGAGTCATGTACCACAATGTTCATTGCAGCTCTATTTACAACAGCCAGGATATGGAAGCAACTTATGGGTTCATCAACAGATGAATGGATAAAGAAGATGTAGCACATATATACAATGGAATATTACTCAGCCATTAAAGGAAATGAAATTGAGTTATTTGTAGTGAGGTGGATGGACCTAGAGTCTGTCATACAGAGTGAAGCAAGTCAGAAAGAGAAAACTGAATACTGTATGCTAACACATATTTATGGAATCTAGAAAAAAGAGAAATAGTTCTGAAGAAACTAGGGCCACCACAGGAATAAGGGCACAGACATAGCGAATGGACTTCAGGACATGCAGAGGAGCAAGGGTAACCTGGGACGAAGAGAGAGAGTGACAATGACATATATACACTGCCAAATATAAAATAGATAGCTAGTGGAAAGCAGCCACATAGGTCATGGAGATAACCTTGGTGCTTTGTGACCATGTAGAGTGGTGGGATAGGGAGTGCAAGAGGGAGATGCAAGAGAGAGGGGATATGGGGATATATGTATATCTATAGCTGATTCACTTTGTTATACGGCTGAGACTAATACAGCATTGTACCGCAGTTATACTCCAATAAAGATGTTTAGGGCTTCCCTGGTGGCACAGTGGTTGGGAGTCTGCCTGCCAATACAGGGGACACGGTTTTGTGCCCTGGTCTGGGAAAATCCCACATGCCATGGAGCAGCTAGGCCTGTGAGCTATGGCCGCTGAGCCTGCGCATCCGGAGCCTATGCTCCACAATGGGAGAGGCCACAACAGTGAGAGGCCCACGTACCGCCAAAAAAAAAGATGTTTAAAAAGAATTGCTAAGGGTTTTTTACAAAATAGATGCAGAACCATATATTTTTATAATTTTATTAGCAATATTGTGAAGTTAAGCATAATGCAAGAGAAGCAAACCTGTGCTTGGAATTGCAAGTCAAAACAAGACTTTATTTTTCTCCCCCATATACTTTCAAATTCTGAGAAACCCTGGTGTTAACTTACATACAACTTTTCAGGAAAATATCAATTGAATAAAATTAAGCTATTTCACTGTAAAAAAAAAATCTCCAGTAAACAACCTAACCTTACACCTAAAGCAACTAGAGAGAGAAAACAAACAAAACCCAGAGTTAGTAGAGTGAAAGAAATCATAAAGATCAGAGCAGAAACTGATGAAATGGAGACTAAAAAAAAAAAAGAAAATATGAATGAAACTAAAAGCTGGTTCTTTGAAATGATAAACTAAACTGATGAACATTTAGCCAGACTAATCAAGAAAAAAAAGTGGGAGGACCCAAATCAATAAAATCAGAAATGAAAAACAAGTTATAACCAACACTACAGAAATACAAAGGATCATAAGAGACTACTACAAGAACTATATGCCAATAAAATGGACAATGTTCAAGAAATGAACAAATTCTTAGAAAGTTACAATCTCCCAAAACTGAACTAAGAAGAGATAGAAAATAATAACACACCAATTACCAGTACTGAAATTGAATCAGTAATTTTTTAAACTCCCCAAAGCAAAAGTCCAGGACTAGATGGCTTCACAGGCGAATTGTACCAAACATTTAGAGAAGAGTTAACACCTATCCTTGTGAAACTCTTCCAAAAGATTGCAGAGGAAGAAACACTTCTGAACTCATTGTAGAGGATGCCGTCACACTGGTGCCAAAACCAGACAAAGATATCACACAAAAACAAAATACAGGCCAATATGACTGATGAACATAGATGCAAAAATCCTCAACAAAATACTAGCAAACCAAATCCAACAATACACTGAAAGGATCTATACCATGATCAAGTGGGATTTATCCCAAGGATGCAAGGATTTTTCAATATCTGCAAATCAAACAATGTGGTCCACCATATTAAGAAATTGAAGAATAAGAACCAAGTGATAATCTCAATAGATGCAGAAAAATCTTTTGATAAAATTCAGTACACTTTTATGATAAAAATTTGCCAGAAAGTGGGCATAGAGGGAGTATACCTCAACATAATAAGGGCTGTATATGACAAACCCACAGCTAACATTATACTCAATGGTGGAAAGCTGAAAGCATTTCATCTAAGATCAGGAAGAAGACAAGGATGTCCACTCTCACTACTTTTACTCAACATATTTTTGGAAGTCCTAGCCACAGCAATCAAAGAAGAAAAAGAAATAGAAGGAATCCAAATTGGAAAGGAAGACGTTAAACTGCCACTGTTTGTGGATGGCATGATACTATACATAGAAAATCCTAAAGATACCACCAGAAAACTACTATCAATGAATTTAGTAAAGATGCGGGATACAAAATTAATACACAGAAATAGGTTGCATTTCTATACCCTAACAATGAGCTGTCAGAAAGAGAAATAAAGAAATAATTCCGTTTACCATTGCATCAAAAAGAATAAAATACCTAGGAATAAACCTATGTAAGGAGGTAAAAGACCTGTACTTGTAAAACTATAAGACACTTATAAAAGAAATTGATGATGACACAAACACATGGAAAGGTATCTCCTGTTCTTGGATTGGAAGAATTAATATTATTAAAATGACCATACTACCCAAGGCAATCTACAGATTAAGTGCAAATTTTATCAAAATACCAATGGCATTTTTCACAAAACTAGGAAAAATCATTTTAAAATTTGTATTGAAACACAAAAGACTCTGAACAGCCCAAACAATCTTGAGAGAGAAGAATGGAGGGAGATCCAGGAATCACACTTTCTGACTTCAGGCTATACCACAAAGCTACAGTAATCAAAATCGTATGTTACTGACACAAAAACAGACACATAGATCAATGGATCAGAATGGAGAGCCAGAAATAAGCCCACACACTTATGTCAGTTAATCTATGACAAAGGAGCCAAGAATGTCCAATGGAGAAAGAACAGTGTCATAAGTGATGATGGGAAAACTGGATAGCTACATGTAAAAGAATGAAATTAGAACATTCTCTAATACCATATATAAAAATAGACTCAAAATAAATTAAATACGTAAATGTAAGACCAGATACTGTAAAATTCCTAGAGGAAAATATAGGCAGAACACACTTTGACATAAATCACAGCAGTATTTTTTTTGATCCACCCCCTAGAGTAATGGAAATAAAAACAATGGTACCTAATTAAACTTAAAAGCTTTTGCACGGCAAAGGAAACCATAGACAAAATGAAACAACAACCTACTGAATGAGAGAAAATATTTGCAAATCATATGACCAATAAGAGGTTAATATCCAACATATATAAACAGCTCTTACAACTCAACAACAAAAAACACAAACAACCTGATTAAAAAATGGACAAAAGAGCTGAATAGACATTTTTCTAAAAAGGAACTGCAGATGGCTAACAGGCACATGAAAAGTTGCTCAACATCGCTAATCATCAAGGAAATGCAAATCAAAACCACAAAGAGATATCACCTCACACTGGTCAAAATGGCTATCAAAAGGAACACAAATAACAAATGTTGGCAAGGATGTGGAGAAAAGAGAACCCTCATACACTGTTGGTGGGAATGTAAATTGGTCAGCCACTGTGGAAAACAATATGGAGGTTTCTCAAAAAACTAAAATTAGACCTACCATATGACTTAGCAATTCCGCTCCTGAGTATATATCTGGAAAAAAACAAAAGCACTAATTCAAAAAGTTATGTGTAAATAATGAAATGTCAAAAAAATTTATGTGAATCCCAATGTTCATAGCAGCATTATTTACAATTGCCAAGATATTGAAGCAACTTAAGTGTCCATAAACAGATGAATGGATAAAGAAGATGTGGTATATATTTACAATGGAATACTACTCAGCCATAAAATGAATGAAATTTTGCCATTTGTAGCAACATGGATGTACTTGGAGGACATTATGCTAAGTGAAATAAGTCAGACAAAGACAAATACTGTATGATATCATTTATATGAGGAATCTAAAAAAATACAACAAACTAGTGAATAAAACCAAAAAGAAGCAGAAAAAAGATGCAATATGTGACATCAATAATATAAAGTGGGGGGAACATGGAGCTGTAAAGAGGTAGAAATATATGTGATTGAAGTTAAATACTTTAATTTAAAATATTCTTATAACTTTAGAATTGTATATGTAATCCAAAGGGTAACCACAAGGAAAATATCTATAGAATATACACAAAATGGTATAAGAAGGGAATCAGAGTATATCACTACAAAAATCAACTAAACACAAAGGAAGGCAGCAATGGCATAAATAAGGAACAAAAAGCTATAAGACATACAGAAAAAAATTAACAAAATGGCAAAAGTCATTCTGTCAGTAATTACTTTAAATGTAAGTGTATTAAACTCCCCAGTCCAAAGGTATAGATTAGCACAATGGATTTTAAACAATAACAAGATCCAACTATATGCTTCCTGCAAAGAACTCACTTTATTTGTTTTTGTTTTTTGTTTTTATTGAGGTATAACTGGCAAATAAAATTGTAAGATATTTAAATTATAGACCACAATAAGTTGTTATATGTCTGCATTGTGAAAAGATTTCACTCATCTAGTTAAATAACACATTAATCACCTCACATATTTATCTTTATGTGTGGGTGAGAACATTTCAGCTCTATTCTCTTAGCAAATTTCAATTACACAATAGTTATCAATTCTAGTCACTATGCTGTACCTCAGACCCTCAGACTTCATTTATATTATAGGTAAAAGTTCACACCCTTTTACTAAGCTCTCCATACTTCCCCCACACCCTAGCCCCTGAAAACCACCATTCTACTCTGTTTCAATTAGTTTGATTACAATCCACATATTAGTGATACCATACAGCATTTGTCTTTCTCTGTCTGATTTATTTTACTTAGCATTATGCCTTCAAGTCCATCCATGTTGTCATAAATGGCAGTGCATCCTTCCTTTTAATGGCTGAATAATATTCTATTTTGTGTGTGTGTGTATACACATGTGTATATATATATATATATATATATATATATATATATATATCACATCTTTATCCATTCATCTGTTGATAGATTGTTTCCATATCTTGCATACTGTGCATAATGCTGCAATTGAATATGGGAGTGTGGGTATCCCTCCAGTATCCTCTTTTCATTTATTTTGGATAGAGACCAGAAGTGGGATTTCTGGATCATATGGTAGTTGTATTTTTAATTTAGGGGGGAACTTCCATACTGATTTCCATAGTAGCTATACCAGTTTATATTGCCACTGAGTGTTCCCTTTTCTCCACATGCACACTGACACTTGTTACCTCTTGTAACAAGTGTTACATAAGGCCCAGTGGCATAACGCCCCAGGGACAAGAGGCAAAATTTTCTAGTAGAGCACTAGGGGTAATAGTGAGTGTTGGTACTACCTTTTCCAACCCTTGATTAATTTGTTAAAATTTTTTATTGAAATATACTTGATTTACAATGTTGTGTTTGTTTCAGTTGTACAGTAAAGTGACTCAATTTTGCATAAATATATATATATATATATTTTTTTACATTCTCTACCATTATAACTTATTACAAAATATTGAGTAGAGTTCCCCATGCTAAACAGTGGGTTCTGGTTGGTTATCTATTTTACATATAGTAGTGTGTATATGTTAATCCCAACTTCTAATTTATCCTTCTCCCCAACTCCACTTTGGTAACCATAAGTTTGATTTTTTTAAAATTTTTAATGGAGTATACTTGATTTACAATGTCGTGTTAGTTTCAGGGTACTGCAAAGTGAATCAGTTATACATATACATGTATCCAAAGTTTTTTGTCAGCCATTTTATACACATCAGTGTACACATGTCAATCCCAATCTCCCAATTCATCACACCACAACCCCCATCTCCCACCACTTTCCCCCCTTGGTATCCATATGTTTGTTCCCTACTTCTGTGTCTCAATTTCTGCTCTGCAAACTGGTTCATCTGTACCATTTTCTAGGTTGCACATATATGTGTTAACATATGATACTTGCTTTTCTCTTTCTGACTTACTTCACTCTGTATGAAAGTCTCTAGATGCATCCACGTCTCTACAAATGACCCAATTTCGTCCCTTTTTATGGTTAATATGCCATTGTATATATGTACCACATCTTCTTTATCCATTCGTCTCTCGATGGACACTTAGGTTGCTTCCATGACATGGCTATTGTAAATAGTGCTGCAATGAACATTGGGTAGCATGTGTCTTTTTGAATTATGCTTTTCTCTGGGTATATACCCAGTACTGTGACTGCTGGGTCATATAGTAATTCTATTTTTAGTTCTTTAAGGAACCTCCATACTGTTCTCCATAGTGACTGTATCAATTTACATTCCCACCACCCTTTTCTCCACACCCTCTCCAGCATTTGTTGTTTGTAGATTTTCTGATGATGCCCATTCTAACTGGTGTGAGTTGATACCTCATTGTAGTTTTGATTTGCATTTCTCTAATGATTAACGATATTGAGCATTCTTTCATGGGTTTATTGGCAATTTGTATAAATTCTTTGGAGAAATGTCTATTTAGGTCTTCTGCCCATTTTTGGATTGGATTGTTTGTTTTTTGATATTGAGCTGCATAAGCTGCTTTTAAATTTTGGAGATTAATCCTTTGTCAGTTGCTTCATTTGCAAATATTTTCTCCCGTTATGAGGGTTGTCTTTTCATCTTGTTTAGGGTTTCCTTTGCTGTGCAAAAGCTTTTATGTTTCATTAGGTCCCATTTGTTTATTTTTGTTTTTATTTCCATTTCTCTAGGAGTTGGGCCCAAAAGGATCTTGCTGTGATTTATGTCATAGAGTTTTCTGCCTATGTTTTCCTCTAGGAGTTTTATAGTGTCTGGCCTTACATTTCGGTCTATAACCCATTTTGAGTTTATTTTTGTGTATGGTGTTAGGGAGTGTTCTAATTTCATTCTTTTACATGTAGGTGTCCTGTTTTCCCAGCACCACTTATTGATGAGACTGTCTTTTCGACATTATATATCCTTGCCTCCTTTGTCATAGATTAGTTGACCATACGTGTGTGGGTTTAAATCTAGGCTTTCTTTCCTGTTCCATTTACCTATTTATCTGTTTTTGTGCCACTACCATATTGTCTTGATTACTGTAGCTTTGTAGTACAGTCTGAAGTCAGGGAGTCTGATTGCTCCAGCTCCGTTTTTTTCCCTCAAGACTGTACTGGGTATTTGGGGTCTTTTGTGTCTCCATATAAGTTTTAAGATTTTTTGTCCTAGTTCTGTAAAAAATGCCAATGATAATTTGATAGGGATTTCATTGAATCTTTAGATTGCTTTGGGTAGTATACTCATTTTCACAATATTGATTCTTCCAGTCCAAGAACATGGTATACCTCTCCATCTGTTCATATCATCTTTAATTTCTTTCATCAGTGTCATAATTTTCTGCATACAGTTCTTTTGTCTCGGTAGGTAGGCTTATTCCTAGGTATTTTATTCATTTTTTTGCAGAGGTAAATGGGAGAGTTTTCTTAATTTCACTTTGAGATTTTTCATCATTATTGTATAGGCATGCAAGAGATTTCTGTGCATTAATTTTGTATCCTGCAACTTTACCAAATTCATTGATTAGCTCTAGTCGTTTTCTGGTGGCATCTTTAGGATTCTCTATGTATAGTATCATGTCATCTGAAAACAGTGACAGTTTTACTTCTTCTTTTCCAATTTGTAATCCTTTTATTTCTTTTTCTTCTCTGATTGCTGTGGTTAGGATTTCCAAATCTATGTTGAATAATAGTGGTGAGAGTGGACATCCTTGCCTTGTTCCTTATCTTAGAGGAAAAGTTTTCAGTTTTTCCATTGAGATTGATGTTTGCTATGGGTTTATCATATATGGCCTTTATATGTTGAGGTAAGTTCCCACTGTGATACTTTCTGGAGAGTATTTATCATAAATGGGTGTTGAATTTTGTCAAAAGCTTTTTCTGCATCTATTGAGATGATCAGATGGTTTTTGTCCTTCAATTTGTTAATATGGTGTATCACTTTGATTGATTTGCGTATATTGAACATTCCTTGCATCTCTGGGATAAATCCCACTTGGTCATGGTGTATGATCCTTGTAATGTGTTGTTGGATTCTGTTTCCTACTATTTTGTTGAGGATATTTGCATCTATATTCATCAGTGATATTGGTCTGTAATTTTCTTTTTTTCTGATACCTTTGTCTGCTTTTGTTATCAGGGTGACGGTGGCCTCAAAGAATGAGTTTGGGAGTTTTCCTTCCTCTGCAATTTTTTGGAAGAGTTTGAGAAGGATGAGCGTTAGCTCTTCTCTAAATGTTTCATAGAATTCACCTGTGAAGCTGTCTAGTCCTGGACTTCTGTTTGTTGGAAGATTTTTAATCACAGTTTCAATTTCATTACTTGTGATTGGTCTGTTCATATATTCCATTTCTTCCTGGTTCAGTCTTGGAAGGTTATACCTTTCTAAGAATTTGTCCATTTCTTACAGGTTGTCCATTTTATTGCATACAGTTGCTTGTAGTAGTCTCTTAGCATGCTTTGTATTTCTGCGCTGTCTGTTGTAACTTCTCCTTTTTCATTTATAATTTTATTGATTTGAGTCTTCTCCCTCTTTTTCTTGATGAGTCTGGCTAATGGTTGTGAATTTTGTTTATCTTCTCAAAGAACCAGCTTTTACTTTTATTGATCTTTGCTATTGTTTTCTTTGTTTTTATTTCATTTATTTCTGCTCTGATCTTTATGATTGCTTTCTTTCTGCTAATTTTGGATTATGTTTGTTCTTCTTTCTCTACTTCCTTTAGGTGTAACGTTAGTTTGATTATTTGATATTTTTCTTGTTTCTTGAGGTAGGTTTGTTTAGCTATAAACTTCCCTCTTAAAACTGCTTTTGCTGCATCCCATAGGTTTTGGATCATCGTTTTCTCATTGTCATTTGTCTCTAGGTATTTTTTGATTTCCTCTTTGATTTCTTTAGTGATCTCATGGTTATTTAGTAACGTATTGTTTAGCCACATTGTGTTTATATTTTTTCCTTTTTATCCCTGTAATTGATTTCTAATATCATAGTGTTGTGGTCCTAAAAGATGCTCGATATGATTCCAATTTTCTTAAATTTACTGAGGCTTCATTTGTGACCCAAGATGTGATCTATCCTGGAGAATGTTCCGTGTGCACTTGAGAAGAAAGTGTAATCTGCTGGTTTTGGATGGAATGTCCTATAAATATCAGTTAAATCTATCTGGTCTATTGTGTCATTTAAAGGTTGTGTTTCCTTATTAATTTCCTGCTTGGATGATCTTTCCATTGGTGTAAGTGAGGTGTTAAAGTCCCCCACTATTATTGTGTTACTGTCGGTGTCCTCTTTTAGAGCTGTTAGCAGTTGCCTTATGTATTGAGGTGCTCCTATGTTGGGTGCATATATACTTATAATTGTTATATCTTCTTCTTGGATTGATCCCTTGATCATTATGTAGTGTCCTTCCTTGTCTCTTGTAACATTCTTTATTTTAAAGTCTATTTTATCTGATATGAGTATTGCTACTCCAGCTTTCTTCTGATGTCCATTTGCATGGAATATCTTTTTCTATCCTCTCACTTTTAGTCTGTATGTGTCCCTAGGTCTGAATTGGGTCTCTTGTAGACAGCATATATATGGGTCTTCTTTTTGTATCCATTCAGCAAACCTGTGTCTTTTGATCAGAGCATTTAATCCATTCATGTTTAAGGTAATTATCGATATGTATGTTCGTATTATCATTTTCTTAATTGTTTTGGGTTTGTTTTTGTAGGTCCTTTTCTTCCCTTGTGTTTCCCACTTAGGTAAGTTCCTTTAGAATTTGTTGTAGAGCTGGTTTGGTGATGCTGAATTCTCTTAGCTTTTGCTTGTTTGTAAAGCTTTTGATTTCTCCATCGAATCTGAATGAGATCCATGCTGGGTAGAGTAATCTTGGTTGTAGGTTCTTCCCTTTCATCACTTTAAGTATATCATGCCACTGCCTTTTGGCTTGTAGAGTTTCTGCTGAGAAATCAGCTGTTAACATTATGGGAGTTCCCTTGTATGTTATTTGTCATTTTTCCCTTGCTGCTTTCAATAATTTTTCTTTGTCTTTAATTTTTGCCAATTTGATTACTATGTGTCTCAACCTGTTTCTCCTTGGGTTTATCCTGTATGGGACTCACTGTGCTTCCTGGACTTGGGTGGCTATTTCCTTTCCCATGTTAGGGAAGTTTTCGACTATAATCTCTTCAAATATTTTCTCGGGTGCTTTCTCTCTCTCTTCTCCTTCTGGGACCCCTATAATGTGAATGTTGTTGCATTTAATGTTGTCCCAGAGGTCTCTTAGGCTGCCTTCATTTCTTTTCTTGCTTTTTTCTTTATTCTGTTCCACAGCAGTGAATTCCACCATTCTCTCTTCCATGTCACTTATCCGTTCTTCTGCCTCAGTTATTCTGCTTTTGATTCCTTCTAGTGTAATTTTAATTTCAGTTATTGTATTGTTCATCTCTGTTTGTTTGTTCCTTAATTCTTCTATGTCTTTGTTAATCATTTCTTTCATCTGCTCGATCTTTGCCTCCATTCTTTTTCCGAGGTCCTGGATCATCTTCACTATCATTATTCTGAATTATTTTTCTGGAAGGTTGCCTATCTCCATTTCATTTAGTTGTTTTTCTGGGGTTTTATCTTGTTACTTCATCTGATATATAGCCCTCTGCCTTTTCATCTTGTCTCTCTTTCTGTGAATGTGGTTTTTGTTCCACAGGCTGCAGGATTGTAGTTCTTCTTGCTTCTGCTGTCCGCCCTCTGGTGGATGAGGCTCTCTAAGAGGCTTGTGAAAGTTTCCTGATGGGAGGGACTGGTGGTGGTTAGAGCTGACTGTTCCTCTGGTGCGCAGAGCTCAGTAAAACTTTAATCCGTTTGACTGCTGATGGGTGGGGCTGGGTTCCTCCCTGGTGGTGGTTTGGCCTGAGGCAACCCAACACTGGAGCCTACCTGGGCTCTTTGGTTGTAGTAATGGCTGAGTCTGGGAGGGCTCACACCAAGGAATACTTCCCAGAACTTCTGCTGCCAGTGTCCGTGTCCCCATGGTGAGCCACAGCCACCCTCGGCTCTGCAGGTGACCCTCCAGCACTAAGAGGTAGGTCTGGTTCAGTCTCCCCTGGGGTCACTGCTCCTTCCCTTCCGTTCCGATGCACACACTACTTTCTGTGTGCCCTCCATGAGTGGATTCTGTTTTCTCCAGTCCTGTCAAAGTCCTGGAATCAAATCCCACTTGCCTTCAAAGTCTGATTCTCTAGGAACTCCTCCTCCCGTTGCTGGACCACCAGGTTGGGAAGCCTGACATGGAGCTCAGAACCTTCACCCCAGTGGGTGGCCTTCTGTGGTATAAATGTTCTCCAGTCTGGGAGTCACCCACCCAGCAGTTATGGGATTTGTTTTTACTGTGATTGCGCCCTACCTACAGTCTCATTGTGGCTTCTCCTTTGTCTTTGGATGTGGGGTAAATTTTGAGTGAGTTCCAGTGTCTTCCTGTCGATGATTGTCCAGCAGCTAGTTGTGATTCTGGTGTTCTTACAAGAGGGATTGAGAGCACGTCCTTGTACTTCGCCATCTTGGTTCCAATTCCTATCTGTTAGTTTTTAATCTAATTTTACTTTTTACTTTTTAATATTGTTTTCCTTTTTTTTTATTTTTGGCCACACCACACGTCTTGCAGGATCTTGGTTTATGAGCCAGGGGTTGGGCCAGAGGTCCTGTAGTGGGAGCTCCAATTTCGAGCCACTGGACTAACAGAGAACCTCAGACTCCAGGGAATATTCATTGAACTGAGGTTTCCTGGAGGTTCTCACCTCATCACCAAGACCCAGCTCTACTCAACAGCCTACAAACTCAAGTTTTGAAAGCCTCAGACCAAACAACCAGTATAACAGGAACACAATCCCACCTATCAAAAGAAAAAAATGAGATGACAAAGAAATGTGTCACAAATGAAGCACCAAAGTAAAAACCTGCAAGACAAAATAAATGAAGAGGAAATAGGCAACCTACTTGAAGAAGAGTTTAGAGTAATGATAGTAAAGATGATCCAGAATCTCAGAAATAGAATGGAGGCACAGATTGAGAAAATACAAGAAATGTTTAGAAAAGATCTCAAAGAACTAAAGAACAAACAACTATAGATGAACAACACAATAACTGAAATAAAAAGTACACTGGAAAGAATCAATAACAGAATAACTGAGGCACAAGAAGTAATAAGTGAACTGGAAGATATAATAGTGGAAATAACTACTGAGGAGCACAAAAAAAAAGAATGAAAAGAATTGAAGACTCTCAGAGACCTCTGGGACAACCCTAAACGCACCAACATTCAAATTATAGGGGTCCCAGAAGAATGAGAGTAAACGAAAGGGTCTGAGAAAATAGTTGAAGAGTTTATACTGGAAAACTTCACTAACATGGGAAAGGAAATCATCAGTCAAGTCCAGGAAGCACAGAGAGTCCCTTACAGGATAAACCCCAGGAGAAAAACACCAAAACACATATTAATCAGACTAACAAAAATTAAATTCAAAGAAAAAATATTAAAAGCAGCAAGGGAAAAGCAACCAAGAACATACAAGGGAATCCCCATAAGATAATCAGCTGGTTTTCAGCACAAAAACTTCAGGGCAGAAGGGAGTAGCAGAACATACTTAAAATGATGAAAGAGAAAAACCTACAACCAAGATTACTCTACCCAGCAAAGGTCTCATTCAGATTCGACTGAGAAATCAAAAGCTTTTCTGGCAAGCAAAAGCTAAGAGAATTCAACACCGCCAAACCAACTTTGCAATAAATGCTAAAGGAACTTGTTTAAGCAGGAAACATAAGAGAAGAAAAAGACCCACAAGAACAAGCCCAAACAATTGAGAAAATGGTAATAAGAACATACATATTGATAATAACAGTGAATGTGAATGGATTAAATGCTCCAACCAAAAGACATTGACTGGATAAATGGATACAAACACAAGACCTGTATATATGCTGTCTACAAGAAACCCATTTCAGACCTGGGACACATACAGACTGAAAGTGAGAGGATGGAAAATGTTATTCCATGCAAATAGAAATCAAAAGAAAGCTGGATTAGCAATTCTCATATCAGACAAAAGAGACTTTAAAATAAGGCTGTTACAAGAGATAAGGAAGGACACTACATAATGATCAAGGGATCAATCCACGAAGAAGAGATAACAATTATAAATATTTATACCCCCAACATAGGAGCACCTCAATGCATAAGGCAAATGCTAACAGCCATAAAAGGGGAAATCAACAGTAACACAATAGTAGTAGGGGACTTTAACAACCCAATTACACCAATGTACAGTTCATACAAATTGAAAATAAATAAGGAAACACAAGGTTTAAATGACACAATAGACTAGATTGATTTTATTGATATTTATAGGACATACCCCCAGAAAGTGGTAGAATACACTTCCTCTCACATGTGCATGGAACATTCTCCAGGATAGATCACATCTTGGGTCAGAATTCAAGACTCAGAAAACTTAAGAAAATTGAAATTGTATCAAGCATCTTTTCTGACCATAACGCTATCAGATTGGAAATCAATTACAGGAAAAATAACTGTAAAAAACAAAAATACATGGAGGCTAAACAGTGCACTACTAAATAATCAAGAGATCACTTAAGAAATCAAACAAGAAATAAAAAGTTACATAGAAACAAGTGACAATGAAAACACGACACACCAGCCCAAAACCTGTGGGATGTAGCAAAAGCAGTTCTAAGAGGGACGTTTATAGCAATTCAATCTCACCTCAAGAAGCAAGAAAAATCTCAAATAAACAATCTAACTATACACCTAAAGCAACTAGAGAAAGAAGAACAAAGAAAACCCAAAGTCAGTAGAAGGAAAGAAATCATAAAAATCAGATCAGGAATAAATGAAATAGAAATGAAGAAAACAATAACAAGATCAATAAAACAGAAAGTTGGATCCTTGAGAAGATAAACAAAATTGATAAACCTTTAGCCAGACACATCAAGAAAAAAAGAGAGAGGATGCAAATCAGTAAAATTAGAAATTAAAAAGGAGAAATCACAACCGACACAGCAGAAATACAAAGGATTATAAGATACTACTACAAACAACTATATACCTATAAAATGGGCAACCTGGAAGAAATGGACAAGTTCTTGGGAAGGTACAATTTTCCAAGACTGAACCAGGAAGAATTAGAAAATATAAAAAGACATATCACAGGAAATGAAATTGAAACTGTACTTAAAAATCTTCCAACAAAAAAAAGCCGACCAGATGGCTTCCCAGGAAAATTCTAAGAACCTTGTAGAGAAGAGCTAACACCGATCCTTCTCAAAATCTTCCAGAACACTGCAGAGAGAGGAATACTCTGAAATACTTTCTACAAAGCCACCATCACCCTAATACCAAAACAACACAAAGACATTATAAAAACAGAAAATTACAAACCAATATCATTAATGAACATAGATGCAAAAATCCTCAGCAACATACTAGCAAACAGAATCCAAAAACACATCACAAGGATCATACACCATGGTCAAGTGGGGTTTATGCCAGGAATGCAAGGATTCTTCAATATATGCAAATCAATCAATGTGATACACCATATTAACAAATTAAGGAATAAAAACCACATGATCATCTCAATAGATTCAGAAAAAGCTTTTGACAAATTCAACACCAATTTATGATAAAAACTCTCCAGAAAATGGGCATAGATGGAACCTACCTCGACATAATAAAGGCCATATATGACATACCCACAGCAAACATTATACACAATGGTGAAAAACATAAAGCATTTCCACTAAGATCAGGAACAAGACAAGGTTGTCCACTCTCACCACTCTTATTCAACATGGTTTTGGAAGTCCTAGCCATGGCATTCAGAGAAGAAAAAGAAATAAAAGGAATACAAATTGAAAAAAATCAAGTTAAACTGTCACTGTTTGCAGATGATATGATGCTATACATAGAAAATTGTAAAGATGCCACCAGAAAATTTTAGAACTGGTCAATGAATTCGGTAAGGTCGCAGGATAGAAAATTAATGCACAGAAATCTCAGGTGTGCCTGTACACTAAAAGTGAAAAATCATAAAGACAAATCAAAGAAACAGTCCCATTTACCATTGAAACAAAAAGAATAAAATACCTAGTTATAAACCTACCTAAGGAGGCAAAAGACCTCTACACAGTAAACTATAAGTTACTGATGAAAGAGATCAAAGGCCAAACAAACCAATGGAGAATTATACCGTGTCCCTGGATTAGCAGAATCAATATTGTGAAAATGACTATATTACCCAAAGCAATCTACAGATTCAATGCAATCCCTATCAAACTACCAATGGCATTCTTTACAGAATTAGAACAAAAAATTTTACAATTTGTATGGAGACACAAAAACCCTGAAGAGCCAAAGCAATCTGGAGAAAGGTAAACTGAGCTGGAGGATTCAGGCTACCCAACTTCAAACTATACTACAAAGCTACACTAATCAAGAGAGTATGGTATTGCCACAAAAACAGAATTACAGATAAATGGTACAGGATAGAAAGCTCAGAGATAAACACACGCACATATGGTCACCTAATCTATGAAAAAGGAGGCAAGAACCTGCACTGGAAAAAAGACAGCCTCTTCAATAAGTGGTCCTGGGAAAATTGGACAGCTACATGTAAAACAATGAAGTTAGAACACTCCCTAACACCATACACAAAAATAAACTCCAAATGGATTAAAGACCTAAATGTAAGACTAGGCACTATAAAACTCTTAAAGGAAAACATAGGAAAATCACACTTCGACATAAACCACAGCAAGATCTCTTTTGACCCACCTACTAGAGTAATGAAAATAAAAACAAAAATAAACAAATGGGACCTAATTAAACTTAAAAGCTTTTGCACAACAAAGGAAACCATAAACAAGACAAAAAAAACCCTAAGAATGGGAGAAAATCTTTGCAAATGAAGCAACAAAGGATTAATCTCCAAAATATACAGACAGCTCATGTAGCTCAATATCAAAAAAAAACAATAAAAAATGGGCAAAAGACCTAAATACACATTTCACCAAAGAAGACATACAGATGGCCAAGAGGCACATGAAAAGATTCTCAACATCAGTAAGTATTATAAAATTGTAAATCAAAGCTACAATTTGGCATCACATCACACCAGTCAGAATGGCCATCATCAAGAAATCTACAAACAATAAATGCTGGAGAGCGAGTGGAGAAAAAGGAACC
This sequence comes from Monodon monoceros, assembly GCF_005190385.1. Classification (NCBI taxonomy): domain Eukaryota; kingdom Metazoa; phylum Chordata; class Mammalia; order Artiodactyla; family Monodontidae; genus Monodon; species Monodon monoceros. The sequence goes on from NW_021703779.1 coordinate 45,417,106, forward strand.
CTCTTGCACAGTTGGTGGTAATGTAAATTGTTACAGCCACTATGGAGAACAGTATGAAGGTTCCTTATAAAACTAAAAATAGAACTTCCTTATGACTCAGCTATCCCACTACTGGGCATATACCCTGAGAAAACCATGATTAAAAAGACACATGTACCCCATAGTTCATTGCAGTACTATTTACAATAGCCAGATCAGAGAAACAGCCTCAATGTCTAATGATAGATGAATGGATGAAGAAGATGTGGTACATATAGACAGTGGAATATTACTCCGCCATAAAAAGGAAAGAAATTGGGTCATTTGTAGAGATGTGGATGGACCAAAGATTGTCATACAGAATGAAGGAAACAAGAAAGAGAAAAACAAATATCATATATTAATGCATATATGTGGAATCTAGAAAAAAGGTACAGATGAACCTATTTGTAGGGCAGGAATAGAGACACAGATGTCAAGAACAGACATGTGGACACAGTGGTGGAAGGGGAGGGTGGGTCGAATTGGGAGATTAGGTTTCACATAAATACTCTACCATGTGTAAAATAGATAGCTAGTGGGAACCTGCTGTATAGCACAGGGTGCTCAGCTCGGTACTCTGTGATGACCTAGATGGGGGGAGAAGAGTGGGAGGGAGGTCCAAGAGGGAGGGGATATAGGTCCAAGAGGGAGGGAATCAGCATATAGCTGCTTCACTCCATTGTACAGCAGAAACTAACACAACATTGTAAAGCAATTTTACTACAATAAAAATAAAAGATTATATCTAAGTCTATTCATGTTGCTGCAAATGTATTATTTCATTCTTTTTTATGGTTGACTAATATTCCATTGTATATGTATACCACACTTTCTTTATCCATTCCTCTGTCAATGGACACTTAGGTTGCTTCCACGCCTTGGCTATTGTAAAGAGTGCTGCTATGAACATTGGGGTGCATGTATCTTTTTGAAGTATGATTTTCTCCAGATATATGACCAGGAGTGGGATTGCAGGATCATATGGTAGATCTATTTCTAGATTTTTAAGGAAGCTCCATACTATTCTCCACAATGGCTGTACCAATTTACATTCCAACCAACAGTGCAAGAGGGTTCTTTTTTCTCCACACCCTCTCCAACATTTATTATTTGTAGACTTTTTAATGATGGTCATTCTGACTGGTGTGAGGTGATATTTCAGTGTAGTTTTGATTTATGTTTCTCTGATGATTGATGTTGAGCATCTTTTCATTGTTGGCAATCTATATGTCTTTTTTGGAGAACTATCTATTTAAGTTTTTGGCCCGTTTTTGCATTCAGTTGTTTGTTTTCATATTGAGTTGCATGAGCTGCTTGCATATTTTGGAGACTAATCCTTTGCCAGTTGCTTCATTTGCAAATACTCTCTCCCATTCTGAGGGTTATCTTTTCATCTTGTTTACAGTTTCCTTTGCTGTGCAAAAGCTTTTAAGTTTCATTAGGTCTCATTTGTTCATTTTTAATTTTATTTCCATTAATCTAGGAGGTGGGTCAAAAAAGATTTTGCTGTGATTCATGACAGAGTGTTCTGCCTATGTTTTCCTCTAAGAGTTTTATAGTGTCTGGCCTTACATTTAGGTCATTAATCCACTTTGAGCTATTTTTGTGAATGGTGTTAGGAAGAGTTCTAATTTCATTCTTTGTATGTAGCGGTCCAGTTTTTGCAGCACCACTTATTGAAGAGGCTGTCTTTTCTCCATTGCATATTCTTGCCTCATTTGTCAAAGATAAGGTGCGATATGTGCATGGGTTTATCTCTGGGCTTTCTATGCTGTTCCATTGATCTATATTTCTGTTATTGTGCCAATACCATACTGTCTTGATTTCTGTAGCTTTGTAGTATAGTCTGAAGTCAGGGAGCCTGATACCTCAAGTTCCATTTATTTTATCAAGATTGCTTTGGCTACTCGAGGTCATTTTTTTTCAACATCTTTATTGGAGTATAATTGCTTTACAATGCTCTGCCAGTTCCTGCTGTACAACAAAGTGAATCACCTATATCCCCATATCCCCTTCCTCTTGCATCTCCCGACAACCCTCCCTATCCCAACCCTTGTTTTTTGTTTTTATTTCCATTACTCTAGGATGTGGGTCATAAAAGATCTTGCTGTGATTTACGTCAAGAGTGTTTTTCCTGTTTTTCTCTAAGAGTTTTCGAGGTCTTTTGTGTTTCCATAGAAATTGTAAAATTATTTGTTCTAGTTCTGTGAAAAATGGCATTGGTAATTTGATATGGATTGCATTGAATCTGCAGATTTCTTTGGGTAGTATAATCATTTTCACAGTGTTGATTCTTTCAATCCAAGAACATGGTATATCTCTCCATCTGTTTGTCGCATGTTTGATTTCCTTCATTAGTGTCTTACAGTTTTCTGCTTACAGGTCTTTTGCCTCCTTAGGTAGGTTTATTCTTAGGTATTGTATTCTTTGTGTTGCAATGGTAAATGGGAGTGTTTCCTTAATTTCTCTATCTGATTTTGTTGTTAGTGTATAGGAATGCAAGAGATTTCTGTGCAATAATTTTGTATCCTGCTTCTTTACCAAATTCATTGATTAGCTCTAGTAGATTCCTGGTGGTATCTTTAGGATTTTCTATGTATAGTGTCATGTCATCTGCAAACAGTGACAGTTTTATTTCTTCTTTTCCAATTTGGATTCCTTTATTTCTTTTTCCTCTCTGATTGCAATGGTAAAACTTCCTAAACTATGTTGAATAATAGTGGTGAGAGGCGGCAACCTTGTCTTCTTCCTGATGTTAGAGGAAATGTTTTCAGTTTTTCACCATTGAGAATGATGTTGTCTGTGGGTTTGTCACATATGACTCTTATTATGTTGAGTTAGGTTCCCTCTATGCCCACGTACTGTAAAGTTTTTATCATAAATGGGTGTTGAATTTTGTCTACCCTTTTTCTGCATCTATTAAGATTATCATATGGTTTTTATCCTTCAGTTTGTTAATATGGTATATCACATTAATAGATTTGCATATACTGAAGAATCCTTGCATTCCTGGAATAAACCCCACTTGATCATCGTGTATGATTCTTTTAATGTGCTGTTGGATTCTGTTTGCTAGTATTTTGTTGAGGATTTTTTCATCTAGGTTCATCAGTGATACTGGCCTATAATTTTCTTTTTTTGTGACATCTTTGTCTGGTTTTGGTATCAGGGTGATGGTGGCCTTGTGGAATGAGTTTGGGATTGTTCCTCCCCTCTGCTATATTTTGGAAGAGTTTAAGAAGGATAAGCACTAGCTCTTCTCTAAATGTTTGATAGAATTTGCCTGTGAAGCCATCTGGTCTTAGACTTTTGTTTGCTGGAAGATTTTTAATCACAGTTTCAATTTCAGTGCTTGTGATTGGTCTGTTCATATTTTCTATTTCTTCCTGGTTCAGTCTCGGAAGGTTGTGCATTTCTAAGAATTTGTCCATTTCTTCCAGGTTGTCCACTTTATTGGCATAGAGTTGCTTGTAGTAATCTCTTCTGATCCTTTGTATTTCTGCAGTGTCAGTTGTTACTTCTTTTTCATTTCTAATTCTACTGATTTGAATCTTCTCCCTTTTTTTTCCTGATGAGTCTGGCTAGTGGTTTATCATTTTTTTTATCTTCTCAAAGAACCAACTTTTACTTTTATTGATCTTTGCTATTGTTTCCTTCATTTCTTTTTCATTTAATTCTCATCTGATCTTTACGAATTCTTTCCTTCTGCTAAATTTGGGGGGTTTTTTTGTTCTTTCTCTAATTGCTTTAGGTGTAAGGTTAGGTTGTTTATTTCAGAGTTTTCTTATTTCTTGAGGTAGGACTGTATTTGTATAAAGTTACCTCTTAGAACTGCTTTTGCTGCATGCCACGGTTTTGGTTCATCGTTTGTTTTTTTTGTCACTTGTTTCTAAGTAGTTTTTGATTTCCTCTTTGATTTCTTCAGTGTTCTCTTGGTTTTTTAGTAGCCTATTGTTTAGCCTACATGTGTTTGTAGTTTTTACAATTTTTTCCCTGTAATTCATATCTAGTCTCATAGTTTTGTGGTCGGAAAAGATGCTTGATATGATTTCAATTTTCTTAAAATTACTGAAGTTGATTTGTGACCCAAGATGTGATCTATCCTGGAGAATGTTCCATGTGTGCTTGAGACGAATGTGTATTCTGTTGTTTTGGATAGAATGTCCTATAGATATTAGTTAAGTCCATCTGCTCTAATGTGTCATTTAAAGCTTGTGTTTTCTTATTATTTTATGTTTGGATGATCTGTCCATTGGTGTAAGTGGGGTGTTAATGTCACCTACTGTTATTATGTTACTGTTGATTTCCCCTTTTATGGTTGCTAGCATTTGCCTTATGAATTGAGGTGCTCCTATGATTGGTGCATAGATATTTACAATTGTTATATCTTCTTCTTGGATTGATCCCTTGATCATTATACTGTGTCCTTCCTTGTCTTTTGTCATAGTCTTTATTTTAAAGTCTATTTTGTCTGATATGACAATTGCTACTCCAGCTTTCTTTTGATTTCCATTTGCATGGAGTATCTTTTTCCACCCCCCTCACTTTCAGTTTATATGTGTCCTTAGGTCTGAAGTGGGTCTCTTGTAGACAGCATATATACAGGTTTTGGTTTTGTATCCATTCAGCCAGTCTGTGTATTTTGGTGGGAGCATTTAATCCATTTATATTTAAGGTAATTATTGATATGTATGTTCTTGTTACCATTTTCTTAATTGTTTTGCATTTGTTATTGTAGATCTTTGCCTTCTCTTGTGTTTCCTGCCTAGAGAAGTTCCTTTATTATTTGTTGTAAAGCTGCTTTGGTGGTGCTGAATTCTCTTAACTTTTGCTTATCTGTAAAGCTTTTGATTTCTCCATCAAATCTGAATGAGATCCTTGCTGGGTACAGTAGTATTGATTGTAGGTTTTTCTCTTTCATCACTTTAAGTATATCTTGCCACTCCCTTCTGGCCTGGACAGTTTCTGCTGAAAATCAGCTGTTAACCTTATGGGGATTCCCTTCTATGTTATTTGTTGCCTTTCCCTTGCTGCTTTTAATATTTTTTCCTTGTGTTTAATTTTTGATAGTTTGATTAGTATGTGTCTTGCCATGTTTTTCCTTGGATTTATCCTGTATGGGACTCCCTGCGCTTCCTGGACTCGAGTGACTATTTCCTATCCCATATTGGGGAAGTTTTCAAGTATAATCTCTTCACATATTTTCTCAGAACCTTTCTTTTTTTTTATTTTTCTGGTATGCCTATAATTCAAATGTTGGTGTGCCTAATGTCCCAGAGGTCTCTGAGGCTGCCCATCATTCTTTTCATTCCTTTTTTTTATTCTTCTCTGTGGCAGTTATTTCCACCATTTTTTCTTCCAGGTCACTTATCTGTTCTTCTGCCTCAGTTATTCTGTTATTTATTCCATCTAGAGTATTTTTAATTTCAGTTATTGTGTTGTTCATTACTGTTTGTTTGCTCTTTAGTTCTTCTAGATCCTTTTTAAATGCTTCTTGTATTTTCTCTATTCTATTTCCAAGATTTTGGATCATCTTTACTATCATTACCCTGAATTCCTTTTCAGGTAATTTGCCTATTTCCTTTACATTTATTTGGTCTTGTGGGTCTTTACCTTGCTCTTTTGCCTGTAGGATATTTCTCTGTCTTCTCATTTTGTCTAATTTACAGTATTTGAGGCCTCCTTTCCCTAGGTGGCAGCATCTTAGTTCCTCTTGCTTCTATTCTCTGGCCCCATTGGTGGGGTTGGTGCAGTGTCTTGCATAGGCTTCCTAATTGGAAGGAATGGTGCCTGCATTCTGGTGGGTGGAGCTGAGTCTTTTTCCTCTGATGAGCAGGGCCATGTCTCGTGGTGTGTTTTGGGGTATCTGTGAGCTTAGTATGACTTTAGGTAGTCTGTCTGCTGACAGGTAGGTTAGTGTTCCTGCCATGTTTGTTGTTTGTTGTGAGGCCTCCAGTGCTGGTAGGTGCTGGCAGTTGGGTGGAGCAGGTCTCAGATTCAGACAGAGGCCTCCATGAGTGCTCTCAGCGATTAATAATCCCTGGGGCCAGCAATTCTCTAGTAATCTAGAATCCTGGACTTTGTTCTCCCACCCCAGAGCCTGATGCCTGACTTCTGGTTGAGGGATCAAGACCCCGCAAGTTGCTCCTCCTAGCAACAAAGGGGATTACAAAAAAACACTAACAAAACCCCAACAAATGGTAAAAAGTAAAATCAAACAAACAGAAACAAGGAAACACACACACACACAAGAAACAAAAAAAGAACCAAATAAATCAAAAAGCAAGAGAACAACCAGAGAAACAAAAGAAACCAAGAACAAAATCAAACAATTAAAAAGAAAGCTGACAAAAACACAAAACAAAAGCAGAGCACTAACTGAAGCATAAAGCAAAGAAACAAAGCAGACAAAAATGATTTTAAAAAACGAAAAAAAAAGAAAAAGAGAATGGGGAAAGAAGAGAGAACAACAGAAAAGCAACATAGAAACAGAAGTATAAAAAAGTAGAAAATATATTAAAGAAAAAAAAAAGGCAAACAAAACTCCAGAGAAATGTTAAAAACAAAATCAAACAAAGTGAAATGGAAACAAGGAAACACACACACACATAAAAGATACAAAAACAGAGCCAAATAAAACAAAAAGCAAGAGAACAACCAGACAAAGGGAAGAACTCAAAAACGAAATCAAACAATTCGGATTAAAACTAACAAAAACATATAACCCATAAAGAACCCCAAAGCAGTGTGCCAACTGAAGAACAAAGGAAGGAAACAGAACAAACTGATAAAAATGATTTGAAAAAAAATGATAAAAAAATAAAAAGGGAAAAAACACAGGACAACAGAAAAGCAAAGTAGAAATGGAAATAT